>NC_087219.1:7251112-7256112 GCF_015104395.2 Macrobrachium nipponense | reverse complement strand
CCCCCCCCCCGTTACCCCAGCCATGGATTCAGTAAGACTAAGCTTATGTTAATTGTCAAAGTGAAGGAAGAGAAGCCTTTAAAACCTAGTAGCTACAAAATCCAATATGCGTCAGTACCAACACTTACGAACAATATGATGAAATGGCGTTCTTTATACACAAATGGGTCATGGTGTGATTGAGACAGTATTATTTTGTATCCAAATGACCACCGATAAAAAGAAATGGCACATTTCATAAAAAAAATTAAAATGGAAAGAATATTCAAAATCTTAACAGTTACTTAAAGCATGAAGTAAGTAGAGAATAGTTCTACTAGCAGTTTCCTCCTGAGATGATTAAACAACTGATATATTTCTTCTTGTTGAATCACATGACCATCATGAAAGAAGATGGTATCCATCTAGATTACCAAAATTCTCTGGTATTTGGTGGTAAATCTTCGGTATTTTGAGGCTCAGAAATACATTCCGGATATAAGTTCATCGTTTCTGAGGACCCTTTAGTTCTGAAAACTGAACCAAATTTCCATGTTCGGTGTTCTCGAAATGAATGAGGCAGTTGCCTTGGCGCCTCTCTTTCTCTCGAGGAGGGTCTTCCCGGCCCTCTGAGGTTTTTTTTCTTTCTTTTATTTATTTACTGATTTATTTTTTTATTTCAATCAAATTAGGAGCTGATTTTTTTCTGCGTGACATCTTAGGAGTACAATGCGTTATTCAGTACCAGGAATGCATGAAGATATATCAGAAAGATACTTTGAGCGATTATGTTCCTTCGCAACAGAATAGAGACTGACTATATTTTAACAATTACTGTATTAAAATAATAACGATGAACCAAGAAATAATACAGCTGATGGATAGCATAATCTTGTGTCTAAAGGACTTTACATTGATAAAACTACAAAGGTGTCATATTAACCCTGAATTTCCTTCGGAAGGTACAAGTGTTACAGCATAAACATGGCTGCCATTGCTGATGATTTTAAGAAATGAATGTGATACGTGTATGTTTCCTTACGGTTACCTTACACAACGAAAAACCACAGTGCCCAATTTTTTTATTAACATGCCTAATCTGTTTTGGGATACTTTTTAATATATAAAAAGCTTGCCTTATTATATCCTTGAGGCGGGGGCTCAGGGGTGGCTGGGCAATTGTGGCCATAGTGACGCCCCCATCACGTACCGAACTGAACGTTCTTGTACAGGGAATGTTTCAAAGTTTTTATTATTATCTGTCACTTCAGTCAATCCAGACGTCATTTCATAGTTCCGAGTTCTGGCGCCTCCGGCTTCCTTATTAGTCCATTTTCCTTATTATGTGAGCCTTTTCTAGAAGTGTTCCGTAAAAATGAGTAATATGACTTTTTCGGTTTCCTGTTGAAAAGCGGTTCTCTTCTGCGATTTTGTTTTTGCACAAAGTGCTCCCTCAGTTCTTGGGACAGTAGGTATTCTCTCTCTCTCTCTCTCTCTCTCTCTCTCTCTCTCCTCTCTCTCGCTCTCTTCCTCCACTCAAGGTCCACGTTACTGTGGCTTATGTATTTGTGTTTTATATTATTATTTTTTATTATACATTTATTTATTTGTTTATTTATTTTTTGACAGAGTCACTGTCCCGATAATGTAGACCAAATTCAATTGTGCCTGCTCATTTTCTACTACTCCTTCAGGTTGGTATTCATACCACTTGTTGCTGCATGCTGTCTCGTATTAATAAATGCGTTGATATAATACCATTAACACTACATTCATTCTCTACAGTTTGATGAGTAGATAAAGATAAACTACAATCAAATAAATTGAATACACGTTATCATTAACATATAACAAGTAATTCAGATATATATATATATATATATATATATATATATATATATATATATATATATATATATATATATATATATGTGTGTGTGTGTGTGTGTGTGTGTGTGTGTGTGTATGTTTGAATAAAAACCCCAGCAAAGTCCTCCTATATTGCTCATCCCGGATATTCTAAGCTTTATATCAAACTCTATTGCCTCTTTGACTTTTCAATGATCACTTCATGTTTCTTCATTCCTTTCACCCGTTCCCTTTTATTTTCTTCTTCTTTTTCTCATTTCTTTCATTTTGCTGCCTCTTCCTCCTGTTTCAGTTAATCTGTTCATACCTCTTTCCTTCCACATCACCCAGTCTTTCTTCTCCTCTTTCCTCTCTCAGTCTGGTTTTTCTTATCCTTCCTTTTCTTCCTCCTCCAATCCCCGGCCTCCCTCCTTGGCAATGGAGGAAGCAAGTGAAGCCTTTGATCCTCATCAGCAAATTTCACGAAAACAGAGAAAATTTACTTCAGAATTGATCAATAAGTTAGTGAAGCCTATTTTGCTTTTACTTTTCCCTCGTCTTCTCACGGTCAATGAGATGGATGACAAACATTATTCCTGAAAAATGTTACAATAACAAATCTTCATAAGCTACAGCATGAAGTGAGTGAGACCAACAGGAGTGAAATATTCCCGGCTATTTTTCATATTTTAGCGACCTTCTATTTCCAAAAAACACATCATTTTATCCAAAAATAACTGGCGCTGCAATCAACGCGTATAGGAAAGTGATGGAAATGCTTTAATTTTGTCCCGAGAATATTCAGTCACGTTATTTGCAAGTCAAAAATAAGCTGTGGAGAAACCCACGTATTTCTTTTTCTTACGTTTAATCAGTGCTTGTTTTTTTTTTCTTTTTTTTCTTTTTTTTTTCGAACATTCTGATCTATTGCAGCTTCTATAAATTTAAGGTGATGGACTTCTTGAAGTTCTACATACAATTTTTTTTCGTATTTTGAGTAGTGTCAAGATTTCGTTTTCATTGAAATGCTTCCCAGGGCAGCACATAGAACGTTTCATGAAAAGCTCTATCAAAAGCATCAGTTTCTAACGCCGATCTTCGCCATTGTCAAACTGATATCATAGAAGCTATAGATCACATAAAAATGAAGCAAAAGTCGGTGTATTAAGAAGAAAAGAGGTTGATGGTTGATAATGATAGGAAACTATAGTATAACCTCGGGAAGATAGGAAATTTAGGGTATAATATTGGAACTGAACACAGCACGAAAAGATTGATTAAAAGAGCTTCTTCCTCTCTTTACATCTGTATTGAACATAGCAAAAAAAGCATAAATTCTATACCAAAATCACCGTCCGGAACATAAACATCTTAAGCAAAGATCACAATAGGTCAAAAGTAACTTTAAGCTCCCTAAACCGCAACCCAACCCCCCCACCAAAAAAAAAAATGGAAATTGTTTTTCTATTATGAATTATAAAAAAAATTTTGAAAGTTCATTCATTTCCTCAACAATTTTGCTTATCACAATTTTCTGTATTTTTATATTTAATTTATTTAAATTTTAAAAATCGTATATTTTAGAACATGACACTAATATATTTATATAATGAAGAGGATTATGGTTCATAAACGTAGAAACAAACGATAAATACATGTAATTATTTCCAACAGGACAAGCTACTTTTGAATCTTAATAAGAAGAAATATAGTTATTTTGCTTTATTTAACACTGACTGCCTACCTGGAATGTTGAAAGGACCAGCTTAGTATATCTCGGAACTTACATCCTGAATTAAAATGTTCGTGAAAGTTAGGAAACTGTCGTTAAAATGAGAAAAGATAATAGGTGGTGCTCAAACCAATAGATGTACATACAGTAGGCTTTTACAATGAGAAGTACTTAACCTAAAACTTTTATTCAATAGACTGAAGAGAACTCTATGGAAGATTATCCTGGCAAACTACTTATCTAAGATTGTTTCAGCTCTAGGAGAGATAATGACCTTATTTTTATAGAAGGTATTCTGATATAAAAGGCAATAAAAATCGCAATTTTTAACTCTATGAGAAAAACTGGGAACAATAAATTCATGAATAAATCATCCAAAAAACGAGGTGTAAATAGCTGTTGGAATATTCAGCAAATATAAGAAAGAGAATTGAAACTTATCATATATTTTGCGAGTAAATAGAATGTTTTTTTGCAAACAGCTGGAATTTAAACGAAGAACAACAACATGAAGACAGAATTTAGTTAATATGACGACAGAAAAGTTAATAGGGGGCATTAGCCTTCGTTGGCAGCAAACCGAGAAAGACCAAAGGGCAAATATATAAAAAGTCGTTGTTCATTTTCAAATGAATTGGCAGAAAAGGACCAGATTGCACAAAAATCGAGTTATTGCAACCTAATTGCATATTATCAACTTATGTAACGCTGCCTGTGCTCGGTCAGGCGTTAGAATATATCAATGAAGGTACGATTGGAACGGCTATTGGAGGATCAGGAGACTCCCCACCCCAAATTAGGTCAGATAGATGAGGTTGTCTTCTGGCAACTATGATTATATTCACATTGCAAAGTTCTAATCTTTGGCGGACCCCAAACTTGGTATTCGAGTCCACAGCAAGAAGGCATGCAGCTCCCTTGAGCCTTGTTAAACTCGCTAACGTTCACTGACAATGATCTTATTAGACAATTAGCTTCCAAATCTGTAGGAATCCACTTGCATAAAGGCGTCTTCACTAACAGCAAGTCGAGTCTTTAGAGGCAGAATCTCTAATGTGTTATCAGTTACAGCAATGGAGGCAACATTTTCAATATATTCTTAATAATGACAATGAAACATCTGTCGATGAAAATCCACCTGTTCCTGTGACGATCAAGAATTCTCTTTAACGTGGGAAACTGGGATTTTTCCTGATTAGAATGCAAATTATCTCATTATCTAATGTGATTCCCAGTAAGTAACATTATTGCAGTTGTTTTAAGGATAGTGTATATTTGACCCATGAATATCCACTATTGATAGACTTTGAGGTTGTCACTGTTTCCACAATAAAAAAAAAGGGTAAAACATTTCTTATAATGCCAGGTCATAACCTAACCAGAACTCTTGCCTTCTTAACCTAACTTAAGGTGGCGTGCCCTGACCTGACCGGAGTGGCTT
>NC_087219.1:7235058-7248112 GCF_015104395.2 Macrobrachium nipponense | reverse complement strand
GCAATAAAACCGTTAATGCCTGGTTAGCTATTGAAGGATATTCTTCTCTAACTGAAATCCAAAACTGATCGATGGGCCAGCTCTTCCTCTTCTGTTAACGAAAAGCTAACGTCCTCGGTAGAAATATCAATGAAAAGATTGCGAATCCAGTCGTACTGCTCTTTGTTTATTGAGGGAAAGTAATAATTCAGATTACCTTCCAGAGTCGCTAAATGATCCACTATTAAAGGAATTAAACCGTCTGAACAGCCTTTTCTCAGCAAAGAAAACATTTCCAAACAACTTGAACTTGCTTTTCTTTTCCAAATCACTATTTTTTTTTTTTTCTGGAATGCTTTGATTCTGTCGGTAGATGAGAGAAGTTCATTTCCACTTTGCATAGACATGTTCAGATTATTCAGGTGTTGAAACATATCAGTCAGATATTCTAATTTTGATGTCCAAAACTCACATTCCAAAAAGTCCACAAAATTTACTTTTATTTTATTTTTTTTTTTTTAAATGCCAATAGTTCTTCGCGAAGTTCAAGCACACGACAGAGTACCTTTCCTCTTGACAACCATCTCACTTCTGTGTGCAATAGCAAGCGAGTGTGTTGTGAATCCATATTTTCACAAAGTTGTTCAAAATACGAGCCTTTACTGCTCTAGTCTTGATGAAATTTACCATTTCAACAACTTGATCAAAAACTTCTTTTAATTTGATACCCAGTGTTTTTGTCATCAGGACCTCTCTATGCAAGAAACACTGAGTTGTTATTATCTTGGGATTCTTTTGCTTTACAAATGATGCAAGACCTTTATTGGAACCCACCATTGAAGGAGCTCCATTAGTACAAATTCCAACACACGACTCCCAGGATAAATTCCATTTCTTAAAATAACTATTCAAAATAAGGAAAATATCTTCACCTTTAGTAGTGGTAAGCAATTCTTTGCAACAAAGATACTGATTTACTATTCTATCCCCATCAATAAAGCGAATGAAAGCCAGTAGTTGCGCTTTGTTACTTATGCCTGTTGATTCATCAACTTGTAGCGCAAAGTATGCATCCTGAAGTTTATTACGACAAACATTTTCAATATCGGTAGACATTTCCAGAATACGGCTATGAACACTATCATTTGATAGTGGAATTTTACTTAATTGTTTCTCTGCATCATCTCCTAACATAGTCTTCACCATCTTTCTGCAAGCGGGCAACATAATAGATTTTTACGACAATCATTTCCGATACTTCATAAGATGCAATTTAAGCTTTTTCAGACAACGTTATTGTACTTTTAAAAGCAAATACTTGCTTTGTTTGTTGCTCAAGTAGTCTTTTGAAATAATTTACGTCTTTTCCTTGAAGAATGCAATGCAATGTTTGAAAATGTTTACTTAATTTCCTAGGAAGCATTGACTCATTTGATATTTTGCAACCACAAACCAAACACAATGGGAGAGGCTGATTTTCATCTCCAGTCCACGTGAAGCCAAAACTTAAATAATTTTTCCGATTAGGTCTAACCTTAATTTTCTCAGCCGGACACTTCACTTCATTCGAAACGGTTTCATTATTAGAATTAAGTTCCTCACTGGTACGTTTCTTGCTTAAAAATTTGTCCATTTTATTGGGTATTTCACCTGATTTCCTATTATATAAAAAAAGTCCACGAATTATGATTCACTGAGTGTCTTGAAGGAGGCTTTTGAAGAGTAATGTAGCAGCAGTTAGGTACCTACTGATTGACTGACCAGAATCGCAGATACCCTTGCTTTTAAACAGGACACGGAGGTCATCGTCACGAATCATAAAACCGCTTTGACATGTCAGCCACCATATTGTGACGTCATTAACCTGGATGATAAGTCACTAACCAAGATTGCTGCACTGGTTAATTCTATAGCCAACCAACCTTAAGGAAAATTGGGTATTAGCTATGTCCTTTTTTCCACTGCACTGACCATATGGTGACGTCATTAACCTTGGTCCACAAATCTGGATTACTTTACTAGAATAGGCATAGTTTATTCTGGTATCTGGCCTCAGGCGAAATTTAGTATTATTCCTGCTTTGCTTTTATGAGAGGAAATCAGAGATTAAGAGTGACAGGCAGCTACTGTGGCTGAGAATTGATGGAAAATGCAGGAACTTAGGAAATTATGTTAACAGAAGAATATACTACTCTTCATCACAACAATTCTACAATTTAATATTCAAGTATCAGAGAGAAGGAGAGAGAATCATGGAAAAAAGGATTTAAAAAATCTATCAAAAGTAATAAAAGATTAAAATTGTCAATTCCATTTCAACCACGAATGAGACAAGATTTCGTAGAATCAGTCAAAAAGTGCCGGAAAAAGGATTGGTTCTTAACACATTTTTTATGGAAATTCATATAACGGCAATAAAATTATTATAGTTTTTTTTTCGATAGTGAGATTAAGGATGAAATAATTAAGAATATAGTTTTCATTTAGCAATGAATTTTGCAAAGCATAAAAAAACACATAAACTTGTGAGAAAGGTGTTCGTGAAAGGAAAAGTGTCCAGTAGCCTTAAGAAAAACAACTGACGGTTGTCATTTTCGGCTAAGCAACTTACTAAGAAGATTAGCAGGATAGAAATTCATAAAGAAAAGAGGCCAGTAATGACGGATTTAAACCCCCAAGGAAATGAAAGGGATAAGAGAGAGAGAGAGAGAGAGAGAGAGAGAGAGAGAGAGAGAGGCCAGTAATGACTGATTCACACCCCCTATGAAATGAAAAAGAAAGATTAAGGAATTCACCTTCCAGTTTAAGATGTCAAATATCGAAGACTTGACTCAGACATAGAAACACATACTCGGTGTCTGCAGAATTTATAAAAAGGATAACAGATATTTTAAACATTAGAATATAATTTTCCTATTCCTTGGGGGGCACCTGAGCACCTCACGGGGCGCACCAGAGCGCCCGGGCCCACAGGTTGAGAAACGCTGAGTTAGAGAGTAAATCATTTACATCAATAGAACCCATAAAATCATTGTTAAAATCTTTTAAAGTCAACTTTGTTTTTTTCCTATAATAACACACAAATCAAAAATGGCCCTAATGAAAGCAACAACATAATATATAACATTCCATGATTGGATTGCCCCTCTTTTTATATCGGCCAATCTAGCAAGGATTTAAAAGTAAGAATTAAACAGCATAAATATTCTGTCAAAAATGGGCAAATATCCAATACAATATTCATTCGTTTAAGTGAAAACTTACACAGGATAAACTGGACCAGCAGTTCGGTGATTGTTAAATTGAAAGATTTCTTTTCATGAAATCTTTTAGAATCTGCCATTATACAACTTACTTTCAAATGTAATCTTAACCTTAGCACTGGCTTGTATTAGTTGGACCCTTGTACAAGCAAAATGTTTAAGAATGACCTTAAAGATAAAATTACTGACTTAATTACAAAGTACTTACCTTATAGATATTTTCTTTGTATCTGTATGTTAATATATTTTTTGTGAAAATGTTCACTTTGCAAAAATTCTTATTCTTTACGAAAATGAGATTTATTTAAGTGTACTTTTGTTATAATAAAAAAAAAAAAAAAAAAATGTAGTCAGTCACCTCCCTGTACAATTTTTTAATCACCTTGTCCCTGGTTCCATGCAGTTAGACTGAATCTTTTGTAAACCTCTTCAATTGTACACTTGTTTTGAGTAGGTCCGCAAATTTTCGGGTGTATTTGATTCCAATCACATATTTTCTTCTGTAATCCTTATTTTTCATTTATACGAGCTTTCTTGTAAACTTACTTTAACAGTTATATCATTCTGCTTTGTAAAGGACAAGAAGTTCAAAGGCCATTGTTTCAATTTCCTTCAGGGATTTGTATATATATATATATATATATATATATATATATATATATATATATATATATATATATATGTATGTATATATATATATATATATATATATATATATATATATACATAATATATATATATATATATATATATATATATATATTATATATATATATAAAGAGAGAGAGAGAGAGAGAGAGAGACTATATTCATAGCTATATATATGTGTGTATATATATGCATATAATATACTATATACACTCAAATATATACACAAATCACCATACATACACATACAACATAAACAAAAGAACCGCAAATCCCCGGCCAAACATGCAGGCAAGAGATTCCTCTCCCTCTTACAACCCGACTAACGTAATGGGTGGGTGGTGTTGTAGGGGGGGGGGGGGGGGGGGGTGGACGTTGTGGAGAAGGGAGATGTCTCTTTTGGCTTTCCTGGACCCCCTCTATTTACGAGTTTGTTTACAGCAACGTAGGACGAGGAGATGAAAGAACTTTTGCCGCCTGTCCAATATTGCATCAGACAAAGTCGGGATTATTCCGAAGAATGTCCTTGGAAATATCCAGAGGGAGGGGTGGGAGATGATCCTTAATGTGACCTAGAAAGTTGGAAAGAGGAATTATCTGTTATCATTATTTGTGTGTGTGTGGGGGGGGGGGGGGGGAGCGTGTCTATCATAGTCATCCTATTCGACTGGGAAGTTTTTATAGTGTGGGGTTCCGGGTTGTATCCTTCCTACTTCTAGAGTCCATCACTTTTCTCACTATGTGTGCTGTTTCTAGGAGCACACTTTTCTGCATGAGTCCTGGAGATACCTCGGCATCTAGTTTTTCCAGATTCCTTTTCAGGGATCTTGGGATCGTGCCTAGTGCTCCTATGATTATGGGTACAATTTCCATCGGCATATCCCATATCCTTCTCACCTCTATTTTCAGGTCTTGATACGTATCAATTTATACTCTTTCTTTCTCTTCTACTCAGGTGTCCCATGGTATTGCGACATCAATGAGTGACTTTCTTCTTTATTTTGTCAATCAACGTCACGTCTGATATATTGGCAAAAATCACTCTATCTGTTCTGATACCACAGTCCCAGAGGATCTTTGCCTGATCGCTTTCTATCACTCACTTAAGCTGGCGTTCGTACCACTTATTACCGCAAGCTAGCTGGTATTTCTCGCACAGGATCCAATGAAGGGATTTTGAACTACTGACTAATGCTTTTTTTTGTACAGGTTCTGTGCAAGTGCCATACATTTGCTTGTATTTGCTTGCTATGTAGTTTATGATTTCGTTTTTCATATTGCACTTCTTGCATATGGGTGAGAGAAAGGAAGGATATGCTTATAACATATTATATGGAAAATAATAAATAAGAAAAGGTACATTATAACACGACGTTATTAGTGTATGTGAGAGAGAGAGGGAGAGATTAAGAGAGAGAGAGAGAGAGATTAT
Source organism: Macrobrachium nipponense (assembly GCF_015104395.2). NCBI lineage: Eukaryota > Metazoa > Arthropoda > Malacostraca > Decapoda > Palaemonidae > Macrobrachium > Macrobrachium nipponense. Next base: position 7,242,790 of record NC_087219.1, on the reverse strand, counting down.
GCAAATCATAATGAGATTCAAATGCTTTCCTTGTAATAAACAGCCGTACAAACCATGTATAATAATTTAAATCCAATCCCATTTCCATAAATCGGTTGTAATCCCATGCTAAAGGATTTGCATAACAAATAGGTTAATCAATATCCCAGAAATATTATAAATTTCGAGATTAAAATGTATTTATCTGTTGCCTCCGCTAATTTAGACGTAATCAAACTGGAATAAACTGGAAACTGGAAGTTGCCTAATTTATATATATATACATATATAGATATATATATATATATATATATATATATATATATATATATATATATATATATATATATACATACATATATACAGGGTGTTTCGAAATTAGAGGCCCCCCTCTACAGCATAAATTAAAATTGATATGGACAAAATAAAAGTAATTCAGAACAGGTATTTATTTAAGTTTCTCTCTGAGTATTTAATATTTTGTGTGGCCTACATCTGCCTGTACCACAGCCTGCACTCTTGAGGTGTATGATTTCAGCAAATCTCAAAAAAGCCGAGACTCAAACTCCATTTCCCTGAGCACTTCGGTCACCTCTCTTCACAGGTCGTCGAGGCTTGGTATACCATCATAGTTCACTGAGCGCGCTTCAACACGACCCTTTAAGATACTACCAATGTTTTCACACACATTAAGGTCAGGGGAGCTACATGGAAATTCACTTGACGAGAAGAAATCGATAACACTGTTTCGAAGCAGCTCCTGTGTCTGAAGAGCCTTGAAACATGGTGCCTTATCATGCAAAAATGTGACTTCTTCAACAGATTACATATTTTCAGGATCTTTGAGGAAGGGAAATACTCCACCATTAAGCACAGTTTCTCTGAAATATATGCCATCCATGTCTGTCCTTTTTCTTTGATGATCCACAATAATCGTTTGGCTGTGAAACAGGGAAAAATTCCCAAACATTCAGAAATTTCACAACTTGGCGAAAGCGCACATCATCACTGATATCATCCAACTTTGTAAACCAAATGATGTCGTTTTTATGATCTGGCTTCCTGACTGTGTAAATGAAGAATCATCTGATGTGGCAACGTGGAGAAAGGCAGCTTCATCCCAATCTTCAGGAAATGAACCACAAAACCATGCCCAGTCTTATATCTGTTGCTGACTGATGTCGGGCTTGCTGATAACATGAAATGGCTTGATACCAAATTTTTTAAACTCACGATATACAGCACTGTAACTTCTCCTCTTTCCCCTTTTCGTTTCTAGTTCGAGCACCATTTTATGTATAAAGACTTTCTTGGGCTATATAATATATTATTAATTATATATATAATATATATATATAATATATCATATAGATTTATATATATATAAACAAATAAGAGAGTCATTATATTATCCTCCATATTTTTTGGAACTTTGCAAAATTAAAATAAAAAAAAGACGTATCACATCCAACAGTTAACATACATGAAAATATATTAATTCCGAGGTAGAGGGAATTAGATATTAAAGGACATTTGTAGCTCGATGTATGTATATGAATCACGATAATGTGATATGAATCATATACGTAGTAATATATATATATATATATATATATATATATAGTATATAATATAATATATAATATGTATATATATATATATATATATTTAAGTATGTATATATATATATATAATATATATATATATATGATATAGATATATATATATAGATATTTAAAAAAAGGATATAATATAATATAATATTAGATATATATATACACTGTATATTAAGTTCTAGGATATAATTTACATTGGAATTCTGAACGTAACGAGATTCATAATTCTGAAGATTCAATCTCGGTATGTCATCATTCTATGAATGGGAGTTGGAAAATTGCTGATAGTGTTTGGATATCCAGAGAGAGAGAGAGAGAGAGAGAGAGAGGAGAGAGAGAGAAACAGATTCTCAACCTTCTATGTCTCCCGCTCCACCAAATTAAGCCTCACATTCTAACACTTTACTTAACGGGTAAAGTTCCTCTGGAATCCAGCCGAATATTTCCAGGCGACCTGGAAAGTTAATTGGTGTTTACCTGGTCATATCTTGACCCGTAGTTTACCTGTTTGTTTTCGAGACCTGGCGAATCGTATTCAATTACAAGAAGGCGAAAAATATATAGTTTCCTTCATGGAGAAATGTCTGAGTTTCCGAATAGTTTCGAGAACTGCTCTGGTTTTGCTTATAAGACCAGATAAGGTCAAATCCCCTATGCTGTCTTTGTTTTAAGGTCATTCATTATATGTCATTCGTTTCATAATTCTTATAATGAAATCATCCAATGAGTGATAAAGCGTTCTCTCTCTCTCTCTCTCTCTCTCTCTCTCTCTCTCTCTCTCTCTCTCTCTCTCTTAGAGACAATGATGTATATTGCGACAACAAAAGTATTCATCAATCAAATCAAATGAATAAAAGTTAATTATTCAAATATCACCTACCATAATTTTCTGTATTCATTCGATGTTTAGGAAAATCTTAATTACCCAATTAGTGAAACCATCTCACTAATTAGATCTTAATTAGATGCAGATTATTAAATTTGTTAATTATGAGATGCTTATTATCCCAACTTGTTATATTTTGAAATCAAAATATGCTTGTTTATTTCACTATAAAAGATTTTCAAATCAAAATAAGTAATTTAACGACTACATTAAGTTCAAAAGAGAAATTAATCAATAATATTCCACGGATATTTCCAATTCATTTCAGCTTGAACGAGAAAAATAATCATAGAATGTCTTTTTCGCGTTTGTACCGATTTATCCCATGTAAAATCAAGCATTCAAATGAAAGACCTGAGATTCAAACTCAACCATACAGTTATTATACGAAAAGATCTTTTGATTTCCAAAAGAGAACAACAGTCCTTTAGAAAAAGAGACACAACACAAGTGGCCTCTTAAGGAAAAAAGATCCACTTCAGTTTGTTGACCTACAAGTGCTCCAAGCTATTCTGTGGAAAGTAAAACGTTCTTTTTTTTTCTTTTTTGCACGGAGATGACTCAAAATCCTAGACAAGCCCAGCTCTCTTGGGGATTTGAGAAAGATGTTGCGGCAAGACAATAATGTTTTCCCAAACGAAGAAGTTGTTTTGGGTATAAGAAAGTGGTTATTTTTTGTTTGGAAATAACTGAAAAGTAAGAGAAATTCTGCTTTCCTGGTTAATTTGATGAAGAAGATGTTTGGGAGAAGTATATAATTCTTTATTGTTCAACTGAAATGTTTTATTATCATGAGAAATTAGTTATTTTTACTTTCGTATGACTCAGAATTCAAGGAATATTCTACCTTTCATACATGAGGACTTGAGCGCACCCACAGGTCTTATGCGTCTAGGAAACGGAAAAGTTATTTTGTATTGTTGAGCAGAGATTTTTTGTTTATGAAAAACATATTTTTTGCTTGTCTTTGACGCAGTATTCAAGGGATGTTCTAATTTCTATGGAGACTAAAATGCATGCACATGTTATAAACACGTTATACATTTATACATTACATGACAGAAACAGGTTGATAACAAGTTATCGACTATGAGTGGTGAACGAACCTTTGGCAAATGCTGGATAATCGTGTGAAGCTACGGTTGGTATACCAGTAAGTCATTGATCTGTATTTGAAATAATGATGATGTGCGTGCGATAAGTTTCCAACAAATGTTTAAGACGAACTCTTAACTGAGAAGAAAATATGGTAGAGAATCAATTAATGTCTTGTCTAACAAAAGATTGTTGACACATGTACGCATGTATGTCTGCGCATACACAGTTATAGACACCACGTAAGTGCGTGTGTATTCGTATGTGTGATGTTGTGAGCGCACATTTGCGCTTATAAAACTCTCCTGCTAATCATTACAAGCTTCACGTCGACGAAGCTCTCGGAGCCTATACGTCCATTTTCCCAACTCTGGCACACTCGAGCCTAAATCAAATTGGGGATCAGGATGAATCGAAAATTGACGTTGAAAGCTAAAACTGGCCCTTTTCCCGGGCAAAGCTTTCACTTACCTTTAGCGAGATGAAACGGGAGGGTCATCAAACACCCAGGAATGTCTCACGCCTTCTGATTTCCCATTATTGTCTCTCGGACGACATCTAACCACTTTAGGAAGCCCGTCGCGCGATGAACCGAGAGTTGAAGAGACGTTTGATGAAAAATAATAAAGGCAATATTCCCTCGCCTCGTATATTAGAAATAGCTGTTATCATTATCAAGCTGATGCTCAAGTTCTCGGTGATAGGTAAAAGCTTAAAAAGAACCTCGTTGGTATCAGAAAAAATTAATCAACGCTGTGTTCCGACAAATTCTGACTTTAATTAAACGTCATCTGTATCAGCCCGAGAGAAACTAAGTCATTGCTTTAATCTCCTCTTGACTTTGTGATAGACATTCATTTAATAGTCACTTGTAAAGACTTCGTGATTTTGTTATGGTAAAAATTCTTATATCCAAACGATTTTAGTCAAGCAAATCCGGAGGAGATTTTGTATTTTCTAAATTAAAAAAATGAACAGAAGCAGAAATAGAGAGAGAGAGAGAGAGAGAGAGAGAGAGGGATAGAGATTTGATATATATATATATGTATATATATATATATATATATATATATATATATATAAAGAGAGAGAGAGAGAGAGAGAGAGAGAGAGCAACAACTAAAAGATATTAGTGCGCAGGCATCAATATATTACTCTGCTGAGCGAGTTTCGGATTAACCCGGAATCCATATCAAAGGGAAATGCCTAAATAGAACTCACCTGCCTGGTAAATTTCAATCATCTAAAGCCAGGTTCGAACGCGGAGGGGGAGACAGGGTTTGGGGGGCGTTGGATTATTGGAGTTACGTTTTTTATATTTTCTAAATCATGAGAGAGACACACAGAGACACAGAGAGAGAAATAGAAAGGGAGAGCAAAAGAGAGAAACAGATAGACAGACAGATGGAGACACAGAGAGAGAGAGAGAGAGAGAGAGAGAGAGAGAGAGAGAGCTGCGTTATATTTTAAGTCTTGAGAGAGAGAGAGAGAGAGAGAGAGAGAGAGAGAGAGAGAAGAGTTTCACCTCACTATTGGATTTTTAAAAACCTTGTAACTACGATGCAAAGTTGCCGTTGAATAAACGCAAAGCATTTTTATGTATATACAACATCAAAGTAATGTATAATGCCTTACTTTGCTTTTGATTCACTCAACTCGAGATGAAAAAGATCTTTTGAGGGATTATTTTAAAAAGAACTTCTATCAGCTCTCCTTTCCATACCATAAGGCCTGGTTGTCAGTGGGTTATGTCTTAATATTTGATGTAACAGGAAAAGTGTGTACTTAATTCCTAAGTCGGAATTCTCTTTGAAAATCTCTCTCAGTTAAATTTACATATTTATCTTAATGTATCTATAAACTGAAGTAATATCTATTATCTTAAGTTATAAACTGAAGTAAATTAGCATATTATAACACGAACTCATTATTTATTATATTTCACTCAAGAACGGAACTGAACTTTTTCACAAAAGGAACTTTCTTTTTCTCATTGTATTGAAGACTTTTTTTCCTATAAAATCAAAGACCTTTTTCTCCCATAGAACTATAGACTTTCTCCCATCGAAGTACGCTTTTCTCCCACAGAACTATAGACTTTTCCCACAGAATTAAAGACTTTTTTCTTATAGATTTAGAGATATTTTCCCATAAAATTATAGGCCTTTTTCTCTAGAATTTTGCCTACTAAAGTAACGACTTTTTTCCATAGAATAAAAGAAACTCCTTTACCTTACTCAAAACTTTCTCCCGTAGAATTAAAGAATTTCTTCCCATAAATATTATTTTTCTAATGGAATTAAATAATTTTATTCCAATAAAGACTCTTTTTTCCCATAGAACTAAAGATTTTTTTCCACGAAGACTCTCTTTTCCTACAGAATAAGAGAATTTGCTTCCCATAAAGACTTTTTCCCACAGAATTAGATCATTTTTTCCCCTAAAGTCTACCTTTTCCCCATAGAATTAAAGAATTTTCCTCTCATAAAGACTTTTTCCCACATAATTAAAGATTCTTCTTCCCATAAAGACTTTTTTCCCCATAGAATTAAAGATTCTTAATCATACCAGCTGAAGCTCATGTTGACATTCCTGTGCAAACAGTCTTCGAGAAAGAGTAATAGTTCGTTCCTACTTCACGAAGCCAATAAAGTCTGGGAGGTAGACCAGTGTCAATTTCATTCTAGGGTAAGGGAGAAGAAGAAGAATCAACAGGGAATCATTAATGTTATGTAACTTTCATGTAACCTCTCCTCTCTCTCTCTCTCTCTCTCTCTCTCTGCTCTCCCGTTCCTCTCTCTCTCTCTCTCTCTCTCTCTCTCTCTCTCTCTCTCTCTCTCCACGTCTGTGTGTGTATCTTTGCGGGTTGTGAAAGAAGCCCTTACGAAACCAGTTTGGTAAATAAATTTCCCACTGAACGAAATCACAGACACAAGAAAATGTGCATTTATAAATTCGTCATATCCGTTACATAATTTGAATACAGCTCAAATTCGTCATGTGTCATTATCCGTCATCTACAGCCCAAAGCACTTCGTTCAAGAGCGAATATCGTTCATTATTCCGGCTGCCTTGTGTGTGTTTAGTCTTCGCCAGAAATCCCGATAACTTCCGCCTATTTGCTGAAGGAATCGATGTGTTTGAATTTGAATAACATTTTCATAGAGTCAGCTCCTCGATTCCCGAGCTCCAAGGAGTATCACTACGACTGGGACCTGTGTCAATCTGGTATAAATAGATTTGTTGGTTTTGTCATTATTTGTCTCTCTTATCGAGGTTTTTGTATTTTATTTAGTGATAACTGTAACTCAATATTACAGCTAGCCCTTAGTTTCTACTCACTGACTGATATATCATATGGACTGAGATAGGTTTCATGAAATGAATTCATCGATTCTGTAATCAATTGTCTATTTTGTCGAGTTGTTTTTTTATCTGATTTATTGTCGTTGCTGTAACTTTGTTACATTTAGGTCTTAGTTCCTATCTCAGTAACTAATATTTGATATACAAAAAATTGGGAACTATGTAATTAATTGTTTTCACTTAACGTCAATTCTGTAACCCAATATTACAGTTAGGGCTTAACTCTTATTCTTATCCACCGACTGATACTTCGTACGTCCTAAAAATCTATTTCAAAAAATTTGTAATAATTCTGTAAATAACTGCTAATGTAACTGAAGTTTTTGTAATTTGATTGTACGTCATTACTGTACCCAGTTACAGTTAGCCATCGGTTTTTATTAAATTCACTACTAATACTTCACACTTACCAAGATCGTTTTCAAGATTAATTGACTCTGACTGCTAATATATTGCATTAATTCCTTTTATAATATAACTTGTTGGTTTGTTAGTTGATACACAAGTTTAAAGAGAGTTTGATGCAAGAAAGACCTCTAGAAAGTTCTGTTTGCAGAGAAAACCAGAAGTTAGGCATCGTTTTTTTAATATTGATGTTTCAGTGGCTCATGGATCAGGAGAAAATTTGGTAAACTATAAAAACAGAAAGATTAGATGCGTGTCAAAACTTTCTAATGTTATGACCATTAATGATTTTCTTAGAATTTTGTACAAAATAGTATTTAACTTCTTTGAAATAGATTAGAGAAACCAACCAACAATAAGATCAATTAAGATACAGAAAACCCTG
>NC_087219.1:7207558-7230058 GCF_015104395.2 Macrobrachium nipponense | reverse complement strand
AAATTTGTGACTACCCTATCATTTGACTTCCAGATTTTATGGTGATGGTACTATAGTGGATGGGAGATGAGATGTTGCATGTGGGATGCAAACATTATGGATGGGGAATGGGAAGATTTTTGATAGGGGTGGAAGATGGGAATATTGAGATGGGGCTTAGATTATAATAAACCTTTTCATCGGAAGGCAACTTAGAATTTCCAAGTACAGAAATGCGACAACTGTAATAAACAATCAGTATTTAACTCTCAGAAATTAATGTCTAACTAATACATGTTGAAAATAATGTTATAAAAATTCGCAAGGGAATTCACAGCGTCGGTTCTGGTACTACATGAAACGGGAGGGGCTGAACTGAAGAGTGAACGAGGACTTGAATTACCAACATACTTACAGTGCACCCCATACTAGTATGGATAAATATACGACTATTACGCGATCGTATAATAGAGATAGATATATATTCTGTTAATCATTTTTTAGTTTAAACATTAATAAGAAAATAAGGTAACATTATTCTCCCCGTTGACCCAATACTAAAATTTGTAAGGATTTACATGACTGATTCTAAGGACTCCTGGATGTCAACACTGCGATTCTTTCAGGCTTTCTCGTGATCAAATAATTGCAAAGTAACAATACAATTGGGGTTTCTTACCAGTCCCTTTGATGGCCCCTTTATTAAAAACAAATGTTTTATATATAAACATGCTTTATTGTTGAAGTTGTTGGTCGGCTTACATGAGTGTTTACAAAACTGAAAACCTAAGAGAACTACAAAGTAGAGGGACTTGATACGAATGCATTTAATATTCTTGTAACCTTTCAAAAGGTAACATCGGTTTTGTTTCAAGGATGGATTGCAATCGGAATATATTTTTATATCAGCGTCTTATGAAATGAGAGTGTAAGAAATATGTTAGTCAGTAAAATGACCAATGGCAACTTTACGCAGAGCTTTTATATTGCCAGGAAATGCGTTATTTAACTTATCCATACCAACAGCGAGAAAGCATCTTTGCATTCAAGAATAATGCCGTCTGTTATCCGTAAATATTATTTATACGTCACATTTTTTCATCTTATTTCAGAGCTATGAAATTTTTTTTTATATAAATACCTGCCGGATTTAGACAAGGCATTTTATTCACATTTCTCGTGATTTTAAGTAACTCGAGCAATATCATTAAGGCAAAATAATGTTATTGAATGTATTAATATATGAAGGTCTGTTTCATTTTAGCCGTACCTCCACCTCCGTGAGATTTTGACCTGAATGAGATGAGGAAAAAAACCAATGTTTAAATTCAGTGTCCAATGAAAAGTCAGGAATACCAAATTTTCACTAATTTCAATTAAAGGGAATTCAGTCAGTATGTAACACCACCTGCTGTTCCTCAGTTCTTTGATTTAGTTTAATAAAATTTAATCATTGTTCTATAATGACATGTAACAGTTTCCCTTTATGTTGGTAATCCTGCATCCTCCTCCAAGTGTTTCCTGTGTAAGTATCAGTTTCATATATACTATTGCACTGACATTGTGTATATATTGATACGCAAATTATAATTTAATTTACTTGAAAACGTCTTTTTTAAGCAAAGGGATTGAAAAGAAGCCGCCACGGAAACAAAATAAATAAATAAATAAAGTCCGTGTTACGAGAAAAAAACCAGCTCATATTTTAGAAAGAAAAAGAAGTTGAAATTCGTATTAATATGAATATAAAGTCATTGCAATGAATTAGTATTAATCCCAATAAAAATATCGTTTAAACAGGAAGCATCTGACTTTCCAGCGGCCACTGAATCTAAACATTCTTTTACATTTAATTCTGGTCGAAGCTTCGCATATCTGGATATATGACTAAGATAAACCAAAATTTCATATACTGTAGCAGTACTTTCAATAATATTATTATGCATCAGTAGCACTTCTCGACTTTCCTAGAATAACGAGAAATGTCTGACAATTTCAAACGACGTCTTTTGGGTGGAAAGACTGTCGGTTGTCCACTTTCAAAGTCTGAGATTTTTCCTGTGAAGCTTTTGTTGGTTTGTTGGCCTACAAAGTTAGTTTAGGAGAGAATTCTGCCAAGATAAAAATATATTTTTTTAAGAAAAATGTCAATTCTGGAAAAATATTTTATACCTAGAAAAAACTAGTTTAATAGAGATTTGTACCCCAAACGTGCATCACTTGGAAGATCATTTTATACATTTATTTTTTTTGGGGGGGGAGGTGATGATGTTTCAGATTACTCTTGCACCACGCTAACACGGGCTCTTGCTCATGATCTGGAAGTTTGAGAGAGAGTCATATCCAAAAAGTGTGCCATGTAGAGAACTATTTACCCAGAAGTGTACCAGCTTGGAGAAGTTTTCTACCGAAATGAGAGTATCATTTGCACGGTGAAGGTTGGCGTTAATCCAATCTGCTGTCCTGCTGAGGGAGGAAGAACGGGACATGGGGACAGTAGCTCTACACGTCTCTGACCATTTACTCGACACAATTACTTACACTGAACGGTGTCTTTACGCCTATAAAGCGATTTGGTGGTTTGTTTTGGTAGGAGGGTTTGCCTCAAGGCACACTTGCTCCACCGAAGACATTTGGGTCACTTGTCTCCTTTTGGGGGTCTCCTTTTGGGGGGAATGTTTGTGTCTTGGTGTATTTAATTACTTTTGTTGTAACAAAAACTGAAAAATAACTTGTAATTTGAAGTAAAGTAAAATTGAATTAATTTTGTCTTTAGTTTTCTTGCGAATTTCCTGCGAGTCTCTCGTTCAGACAGACATCTGAGGAGAATATAAATGAATATTCCTACTTAGTAAATAATAATGTAGACGGAAGTTTAAAAGTTTAAAATCTTAAGAGTAACACTATACTGAAAAAATGCTTGTGCACAAAATCTCAGGACGCATACCTTTTACTGAAAGTCAGTATGTGTATGACAGTTTGAAGAAACCCCAATTTCAGTTTCTGCTTAAATAACAAAAAAATACATTTTACATCACGAAAATACTAGCACTAAAAATATGTGCCCTAAAATATCACTATACATCAGATCAATGAATGGATGGTGGCCTGAAGTGCCCCGGTGCTTAGTCTGATGGCCTAAATTTCATAGATCAAGCCTTATTATTAATAATATAATAACGGTAAATAACAAATTGAGCTAGTAAGTAAAGCTATAATCTGTGAATTGATGTTTTGCAAGTTATAATGAAATACATTAATTTTACATTAATCGGTCAGAAAAGGTTACTGAAAGTCAATATTGCTGATTTCAGTTTTAAAAAGTTAATCGGGATTTTTTTTTTTCTTAGGAAGTATCAAAGAGTTTGAGGTTAATTGTACAGAATATTTCTACAGCTCGACGGGTGTCATAACCCCTCTTCGGACATTTTAATATTTTGGCGATAAATTTTATGTCAGAAGGCAGTGCTTGTGGCAAGACTGAAGTCTCTCATGCTTATGAACATGGTTGTGGGTCAATTTTACCACCATCATTGATGTCAAATTTGAGGGCAAAGGGAGGGATTGTGGTTCTTTAAACTGTATAAACCCCCTTGACCATAACTTGTGTAACTTCTTGGTCATGATGTTTCTCAGAGAGAGAGAGAGAGAGAAAGAGAGAGAGAGCATTTTCAAATACTATATCTGTTGTTCCATAGATACTAATTTAACCAGAGAGACAGACAGACAGACAGACAGACAGACAGAACTTTAAATACTACTATGAGATTCAGGGCCTCTGTAACACGGTTTTTTGGAATTTGCTCCTTATCAAAGCATCGGATGTAGCTGAAAGTTGACATATGGATATTTTACAACCACACACAAATTTTGTCAGCATTATGAATAACCTAAACCCGATAAATTTAATTTTTATAGAGTAAAAATTATCTAGCCGACGCCATGGCCAATGATTACAAGCCAAGAGTCGAAAAACATTCATTACGTAAGCAAGGTAAACACCGTTTGACGAAATGTTGCCCCACCCATCCACCAGATAGAAACTCATTCACCTTGTTCCATCGGCTCTGAAACCCATAGCAGTCAAGAATGTCTAACGGGATTTGGAATTGTCCCCGTGGTTACAAAACTGCATTTGTCTTACGACTTGCAACTTTATACAGTCAAGAGAAAGCCCATGGCCATACTTACTATAGCCTGAATGGGTAATTATTCAGTTTCTAGTTTAAATCCAATGTTTATGGTATGATTTGTATTTAGCGTAACTGATTATAATACTTGATTTTGAACGTTTCCATTAACTATTCACTATGCCACCAAAAGAGAGAGAAAGAGAGAGATTGTATGTAAACAGTCTTTATATAACTATTTTTGTTAAAATCAGATTTTTATCTAAAGTAAATACAAGCTTATATGTGCTAAAATCTCCAGCAGACCAACGGATCATCCAATATATATTTTTTTGTTCTTCTTTAGGCCGTACGACCGTGTTAGATTTAAAGACTTCATGAATGGCGGAATGATACATAGATGTGGGTGGGTTATCGGGGTATCTGTGCTAGCGTAGTAATACTACTGTAGCAGTAGTGCCGCAACAGTAGTAAGAGCATGAATTAAACGTTTAGGCCAAGTGCTGGGATCCTTGAGGATCATTTAGCACTTCTCACAACTACTCGAGAAATGAGTTTTTATAGCCAGAAGTTAAATTTTCTAATCCAACAATGGCCATGATAGCCTTCAGTGTTATCCTGAAGTATAACGATGCCAAAGTTGGTGGAGCCTCATGAAGTCATCATTCTGACAATAATTATTGGTGAAGGTTTAAAGCCCAAATACGGTACCGGCTATTTTTTTTTTTTCAGTAAATAGGTAGATAGCCAATAAATAAAAATTCCTTGACATTGGATATAGCAGTTATCAAATCAAGCTTGTCTACTATGTTTTTGAAAATTACCAACTATTCCCTACATCTTGTCAATCTGATTGTGACCTATAAAGTAGACTGTAATTTCTTAGGACACTTAATTTGGGAGTTAGACTAACAATCGAAGAGTTTTTGTATTTATTAACATATTTTGTTGGCTTGTTCATTATGACAATTATCAGTGGAGAGGTTTCAGAGTTCATAAAGGTGTACTGCTTTGCTTGTATTTAAATTTTTCTGTCATTTTTGTCAGAGGTCTAGCCTTCGTTACGTATAGCCAATCGTCCATCGAGAAAGAGGGAAGAAATGCTGTCATAAGTTACGTAACGAGTGCGTTCGAAACCTTTTCTCTGAGTAAGTTGGCCCGTCTTCAAAAAAAGTCACTTTTACATTATAAGTACCAAATTTATTCAACTTACGTAATGCAGAATACAGTCAAAATTTATGTGTAGATATAATGTGTATTCTGAATAAGCGTTATATTTATGATATGCATAGATAAAAAGTTATTGCGAAAAACCGTGTTACAGAGGCCCTGAATCTCATAGTAGTTCTGTTGTTTCATACATACTAATTTAATGTGAGAGAGAGAGAGTCCTATGAACTAGTTTTGTTTCACAGATATGAATTTAAAAGAGAGAGAGAGAAAGAGAGAGAGAGACAAACAGTTGTTTTTCTCCCACATACTCTAAATCTACCAATTTTCAACCATGCCTTTATGATGTATGCAGATAAAAGATACAATTGCTGATCCAAAGGTAAATATGCAGCCTCTATTGAAGCCCGCTAACACGACAAATGTTTCTAATTTTACACCTCGACTGAAGACACGTTTCTTGTGCCATTATGAAGAAGGAATGCAGAGGATGGCAACCTTGTTAATGTTGGAAAATGAGACTTGGTCAATGATAAAACCAAAGGAATTGAATGGAATAATAAATTTAGGCCAAAGGCCAAGCACTGGGACCTATGAGGTCCTTCTGGGCTGAAAGGGAAATTGGGAGTGAAAAGGTTTCAAAAGTGTAACACGAGGAAACCCTTTTGCACTTGCACTATGAAACATTTGAAAGGAGAGGAAGATGGAAGAAAGAAAATATGAATGGAGGTACACACAAGGAAGAAAAGGGGTTGCAGCTAGGGACTTGGGGAAGCTGCAAAGAAACTTATTTCCTACAGTGCACTGCGTAAGGTGTACTGACTTCACTACCATCCTGTGGAAGGTATGAAACCTGACAACCTTCACTGCAACCAGGAAGGCTTACATTCCTAGAAATACCAATACTTCTCCCAAGTGTGCGTGTGTGTGTGAGAGAGAGAGAGAGAAACTTCCTACAGACAAAACAGCCGAGGCATTGATATGATTCTAATACTGTTTACTGAAGTCTCCAAAACTGACAGATTAGGATAGTTCCAACCAGAAACAGCGCCTCAGTGGCGTGGTTGGTATGGTGTTGGCGTCCCACCTCGGTGGTCGCGAGTTCAATTCTCGGCCATTCCATTGAGGAGTGAGAGATGTGTATTTCTGGTGATAGAAGTTCACTCTCGACCTGGTTCGGAAGTCACGTAAAGCCGTTGGTCCCGTTGCTGAATAACCACTGGTTCCATGCAACGTAAAAACACCATACAAACAAACAAACCAACCAGAAACCATCATGAAATGAATAATATTCTTACAGTCAAACTAAAAAGTATGTAAGGAGACGAGCCTATAACACAAACTAGTTTCAACAAACAGGATTCCGCTAAAAAGGTTGTATGTTGTATGTGAAAAGCAAAGCAACAAAGAACAACAAGAGTAATTGCTTGATCATCTTGTCTGTTATATCAGCATCATGAAATCAATACAACACAACCAAGGAAGTTGCAAGTCAGCAATCATTACAGGAAAAACACCCATTACACGAGACCAGAAAAAAAAACACATAAAATTACTTCGCATACATTCTGCTAAATCAACAATATGAAATCAACAAGCATCAGAGCAAATTCTCGGGGCATCACAAAGGGCCAATGACGATTCGACCCTTCCAAACTTCCACAAGCTAAAAGCAGCTTCCCATTACATACATACCTATCCATCTTTGTATTTGAATCAGTCTCTCTATAGATGACAGCCTGTTTTTTTAGTCAAGAAGAGGAAAAAGACACAAAAGATGAATATCCTCCCATATTCTTTGAACATATATCATCTCCCAGTTGATAAGAGTATATGAAAAAGAGAAAATATTATAACCAAGAAGTGAAACAGCAATACTTTTTAATAACAGCACTGCCCCTGGAAGAGAATGTCCTTCTAAATTTGGAAACCCTGATGCATAAAAGAGAAACTATTAATTGAGTTAAGTACAGAGCCTGTTGCAGACAATTCAGCGTGAAAACAATCATTGTTGGGCAAGGAAAACTTATATGTTTCATTGTGTGATATGACTGTAAATCCCACGCCGGACAAAGATGTGGACCCATTAGTGTATCTATTGAATTTTGTCAAAGGTTAACTGAGTATAAATAAAATACAAGAGATATGGTACCTCGGATTACAAAGGTATGAAAAACATTTCCCTCAACCAAATACCAGAAGGAAATGGAATGTAAAATTTTTGCCAGAGTCCAAGTGAGGTCATTCAGAGCTAAGAGGGAAACATAATAAATAGGGTTTGAAAGGTTTAACAAGAGGAAAAGGAGGTACACCACAAGAAATGAAAGGTGTTGCAGCTAGGGGCCGAAGGGACGCTGCAAACAACCTAAAGTAATGTTTATAGTGTGAGGTGCACTGGTGGCAGTACCCCAATATAAGGCAAATGCTAGAAGGAAGACTTGAGCCATAACAAGAAAGCTACTAAACTAGTGTTTCAGAAAAACAGGAAAAAATCAACATCAAAAACGAAAAAACAATCTACAGTTAAGAGTAGGGTCTCAAACAACAAATTTGCAGTAGTGCAGGAACTTCAATGCTAAAGATTCGTCAGGAAATGCCAATACATGAAAATAATATATATAGACGACAATATTAAGCTGAATTACCTTACATTTTAAAAGGCTACCATAGTAAACTCTTCTAGCAAAGGAGATGCTTTGATCCAGTAATTTTACTTCTGTCTCTATTCATACAAGCAAAAATGAGATGGAAACAGGTGAAAATAGAGAGAGAGAGAGAGAGAGAGAGAGAGAGAGAGAGAGAGAGAGAATCACAGAACATTGGAGGTATACAACAGTCTTAAATAAATATTCTCACCAAACTTTCTACAGCCCTTTTAGATAAAAATCTAAATTTGGCAGTTACAATACAACTTGAAATGTTTTCAGCCCAATTCAAGTTTTATAACTTATTTATAATTCATTCATCTAACCCGGACATTTGAGGTAAACTTCTCAACACTAACAGTAATAACAAATTAACCCAGCCCACTAAAGCTAGGCAGTGTCAAGGGAGGCAAGTCTAAGCTTTCTTCTTTACAATTATTACAAAGAATTCTTTTAAATCCTTGGAACTGAGTGAACATAAAAAACTAGTTTTTTTTCATACCTTATCAAACATGTTTGAACCTACATACATGGTTTTAAATGTATCAAGAATCAACAGTCTTCCGTCTACTGTAGAACAGTCAGTCTCCCTGAAGAAGTTAAGCAATTAGAATCACAAATGTTCAAGGGATGATACAGTTCATTGCTACCCTAAAACAATTCACCTTTTACTTTAATTATTTCCATTTTTATCTTTCTATTACTCTATCAATTTATCTTTATTATTCTGACCATATAACTGGTCGCTTCTTTTATCTTCTATTATCTTCTGTTACTGTTGTCAAATGAACACCTTAGTCTTTGGAAGCTAGAATTTCAACTAACAGAAAGCCCTAAGGTAAATACCGCACATTGTATCATTTACTGAAGAGGAAAAGTGACAAGGCTTGAAAAGATCAATGAATTTACTATTGAATCGTGAAGAAAATACAAAATTTGCTAATGAATCATAAAGAAACATTTGAATTTGCTTTTAAATCTTAAAGAAAGACAATTTGCTAATGCATCAAAGGAAAGATCAGTAAATTTTCTATTGTTTTATAAAGAAAGAATTGAATTTGCTAATGATTCATAAAGAAAGGATTGAATTTGCTAATTAATCAAAGAAAAGATCAGTGAAATTGCTAATGATTCATAAAGAAAGGATTGAATTTGCTAGTGAATCACAAGGAAACGACTGAATGACATTCCTTCCTAGGAAACTAGCTAAAGCTGGTAAAAGTATGGGCGAATGCCTCGGGGACCAACTGAGACTGACAGTCTTCTGTCTGCTACACGCAACTGTTTACCCTGGGCACATTTCCAAACCACAAACATGGCACTGATATGATTGACGGGGTTGTGCCTACTCAAAAGAATATGAACGAAATACAGTGATTTAAAAAGAAAAAAAAACTAAGCTGAGTTTATATTTATTTGAAATAAACGAGAATATAGAAACATGAACTGAGGGTCCAAGTGGGTTCATAGTGAAACTGACATTATTTTCGTCTGCTAAACAAAACTGTTCAGCCTGGGAACATTTTAAACCACACACGTAGACACTGGTATGATTGACGGGGCTGTGATGACAAAAGAATTGGCAAAAGCACGCTGACTTATAAATAAATCAGCCAGCATTTATATTCATTTTTCAATAACTAGGAACATATCAAAATAAAACAAATTTCTAATCAGGTCTAAATACTCAGTTTATAGTTGGAAGAGCAAACAGCTATTCACACCCACATAATGTGATGCTTATTGATGAATGAGGCAAAGAAAACTACAAATGAACATATCCTCTACAGAAATACATTAAAAATAATCTTTAACTAATGATTTAGAAACAAAACACTCAGACAAAATTCAATCATTTACCAGTGTCAAACTCTTCTGTTACAAACTAACACACTACAAACACCTAACTCCATTGTCTTAGTCACCAATTAATGACTAGTAACTCATCACTAATTAGTTAATTAATGACAACTCCCATCAACGAAAAGTTGAATAAAACATAACATCTGAATAACACATTATCCCAGCCTATCGCCTTCTGAATGCCAGAGGCCAGTCATGAAAAAATCCATTTTGCTTTCTACACTCCACTTTCATAAACAAATATTTCTGAGAATATATAACTAGACCTTCAAGAACAAACATTATGATTACCACAATATCAAAAGGAAATATTGGCAGTATTGAAATTCCATCTTGAGATTCTTTCTACTGTGGCATCAATGGTATTAATGATTCCCTAAGGAAAACTAGTGTACTGTAATATCATTAACAATACTACACTAATAAACTCCTAATTCTCTCAATTATCTTTTAAAAGAGCTATTAGCACTTCAATATCTAAGCAACATGGCCAAATCTCCATGCTTTCTGAATCCAACTGTTGTTTCCTAAAACTCCAGAACACCAAAACTTAAAAACAAATAAAATGTTGAATGTTTACGTCAACATAAAACTGAAAACAAATTCATACTCTACGTCATGTTTCCTCTAATTCAAGATTATGCTAAACTATTATTAAGAATGCAGAGTATGTTAAACTGTCACTTGGAATACAAAGCGTATGCTAAACTATTACTTGGAATGTATGGAGTATGCAAAACTGTTTCCTGGAATGCAAAAAGTACACTAAACTGTTACTTAGAATGCAAGAGTATGCCAAACTATTACACGGAATGCAATCGGTGTGTTAAACCTATTATTGGAATGCCATGATTATACTGAACTATTAATTAGAATGCAAAGAGTATGATGAAATGTTACTTGGAATGCCAAGAATATGCTAAACAGTTACTTGGAATGCAGAGTATGGTAAACTAATACTGGAACACAACGAATATGATAACGTATCAACTGGAATACAAAAAGTATACTAAAATACTGGGAATACAAAGATCTGGTTTTAGAAATGTTTCTTCTTTGAACCTTACTTTAGGGTACAGTGTGAAGTGTCTATTATCCAAAGGCCTTGCCACTAAAAGCTGATAGGTAACTGGTTAATGTGGAATGAAAGCAGTGCATACAATTTCATCTGACATTGATTTTTGTTTTTTTTTTTTTCTTAAATATTTTCTGAAATTTACCCCAGACCCTCTCTAGCATTTCATATCATGAATCAAGCCAAAAGTTTATAATTCAATACAGTTGGCTTTATACAGTATATAGACTATAAAATATATGCTAAGTTACCTTAACACAGTACTCTGTACAATAAGAAACAGAGTTTCAAATTAACCTTCAGTATACTATTCTTCAAATTATCATCAGTCAATCTGCAGGTATCCCAGAAATTTGCAACTTTCTCTTGAATCACAGGTCCAGACAACAAGCACACTTTTCGCCATCCTAATAAAAGGGGAATGTTTATCAAGTTGTATCATTAGGACAACATGAGGCCACTAAGTCTACAGTCGTCTTACAATTCATAAAACTATTAAGTCTAAGCTTTGTTTCAGGGCAAATTATACTGCACTGTACTATGAACATTTCTGCTCAAGTCCTTGGGCAGCAGGAAGTAACTCAACAAATCTATAACTGCTCTTGTTCATACCAATATTTAACAGGCCAATTTCCATCATTATTATTGTGTCCATGAGTGCCGCTTAAGTTAAAAGGAAATTTCACAAGACGGTGGTAAGAACAGCAATGCTGTATGGTACGGAAACAGCAAGCATGAGAAAAACTGAGCAGAAGAAGATGGATGTGGCAGAAATGAGAATGCTTAGGTGGATGTCTGGGGTGACAAGAGAGGATAGGATCAGAAATGACTACATAAGGGGGTCGACTAAGGTGGTGGAAGTATCAAAGAAAGTGCAGGAGGGGAGGCTGAGATGGTATGGACACCTGTTGAGGACGAGATGAGGATCACCCTGGGAGACATACTATGGGGGTGGAGGTGCAAGGAAGAACGAAAAAAGAGGGAGACCAAGAAAGAGACGGAAGGACTGTGTGAGAGGAGACTTACATGAGAAGGGAATTGATGAGGCAGAAGCGCAGGATAGAAATAGATGGAAACGGCGACCCCATATAAACATGGGAACAAAAAGCTGGGAAGAAGATTATTGTGTCCATGTGTGTGCATGAGATGCTGACCATTCTTAAAAATCAAACTAACAATCAAGCGCCAAGTTGAAATCCTTGATAATTCTTATGGGAGACTTGTCTTTCAATTTCAATATCTCACAAGTTTGGCTGCTCAAGACTTCTGAGAGGAATGCATTGCTGAACTATGAAACACTCTTCAGTTCATCTTAAACATATTTCTATGACCATCAATGAGCTTCACCTTTGAATATTTTCCTATTTTTTCATATTGCTAGCCTTGGCAAATCTTCAGTAGGGTCATCATCGCTTACTATTTTGTGACATCCATTAAGGGGACCTTATTATACAGTACTACAAACATACTCTCTATGAGTAAGTCAAAAGACGTTTAGTTACGACAATGGAGAACGAAGTAAGCAATTGTAGAACTATTAGACGCTAAACAGCTGTTTTATAGCCATTTATGTAACAGCAGCATCAGCGGGATATGAGAGAAATAACCTTCACTGTTAGTAAATCCATACTTTTGGTGACTGTCAATAAAGCAAAGGAAAAAGTCCAGCAAAGAAAAACTGGAATATATACAAGATACTCAGGGTTGAATAAATCAAATGTGAGAGGAATTTTCAGTACTAAAAATGTATAAGAAGCTTAACATATTTTGGCAGATGGCCAGATCTTGTAAAAGGTAGAACATCTGTTAAATCAGTGGCATACTAAATTGTGAGCTTGCATTGAGGTTATGTAAGAAAATGAGTACCCACAGCAGATATGGGGGCTGAGAGAAATCATTGAAGTACTGGAAATCAAGAGTGTCCCACAAACAACCTGAAAGTGTCTATGGCAGGGGTACAGTGATGCTCAAATCTCATGCGATATGACTCCATAGGATTGGCAACCTAGCATGCTCCATATTTATCTATCATTTCAATGCGAAAACGCGATTTTCGCGTACAATAGGGCCATAATATGTTTCATACGAGTGAAATCGTGTCATATATTTAAAAATGTAAGAAAATGTCACGTGTAGCCAAATTTCAGAAAAACTTACGAAACATTTTCATAACTTTCGTTCACTCATTGCTGAAGCATTTGACCAAAACGAAGTCGCCATCAAACCTCAGTTCAAATGTTAAATCAATAAATTTAAAAAAAACGAAATAAATTTTCGTAACATTAATAATGCTTCTAAAGCAAACATAAAATTTGAAATATTTCTATTTGATTGCTTTTACCCTCAACGTTGAAAAAATGTAAATATGTATATACAAAAGTAGAATGCGCCTACCGATAGCAACGTGTGAGGGGAGCATGTGTGAAGTATCGTTAGTGTCGGTGCAACAACAGCCAGCTGGTATGTAAGTAGGTCTACAATGAGTAGCGACCATCAAATTATCTTGAAAACATTTACTTTGTATGTGTTAAAGGAATATTTGGATTTACATACATAATTATTCGTTATCTTTCTTAAATATTTCAAAAATGATAGCATACTAGCAAATATTCGTCTATTTGTCAAAGCCATGATATTATTCTTAGGCCTAGGGGTTAGATTTCTTTACTTTTACCACTTAACATTCAAATCTCTATATTAACAATTTCTGGCCAGAAAGCAAATGAGGTTATCTACACATTCTTGCACTTCAAGTTAACTTATGAAAGAAAAAATTATACACCAAAAGCAGAAGGACTTTTAAGAAAATAATATTGTAAACCAGTTGAAAAACAAGTGTTCCATATGCCTTGATATTAACACTTATGGTATTTCGATTAATAGCCATCTTCCCCATAAAACCAAAATCATTAGCATCTTTTATTCTTCAATGAACAGGTAATCTCTACAAATAAAAACATTATTAAAGATTACATCTCAGAAAACTTAGATTATTTTTCTGTGCGTATAAATCATTTTGCAACATGCAGGCAGCTTAAATACAGCCTGAAGTTTCAACATTCAAAGAAAACTGGTAGTAATTCATATTCCTCAAAGAACAGGTAATCTCTACAAATAGATCAATTAGTAACAGATTACATCTCAGATGGCTTAGATTATTTTTTTAGGCCTATAAAAAATTTTCTAACATACAGGCAGCTTAAACGCAGCCGAAAACTTCAACATTAAAGTAAAACTTGTTTTAATTCAGATTCTTACTTTGAAATTGTTGTTATAACTGTTGAGCTTATTAGGTCCACTGTCATAATGCTGCAGACGTGGTTATGTTGACCAGTCCGAGGAGCATATTAAGTGTGCTTTAATTGCTGGCACCGCTAACCTTATCACACCGCACTTTGAAACTAAGGAACGTAAAGATAAAAAAAAATCGATTCAAATCACACAAATTAAGAATTATACCGATGTATAAAAGGAATCATATCTATTTAATCATAAGGAAAATAAAGCTAGCTGTGAATTCGCAAACTTTTCGACATGAATGACACTACAAATATAAAAAGAAAAATAATAGCACTACTTGGCAACGTCACGTTGAGTCTGACAATATGGTCGATACAAAAAGAATAATGTCGCATGAGATTTGAGCCCAACTGTACAATACCTGTATTCCTAATCCTTGAGGTAGCCAAGACAAGGCAATTCATGGAAAATCACAGGACAGAAGAGTAGTGAGAGAGTACATTATATATCAATCCAAAGAAAAGAGAAACCAAGATGTAAAAATGTTGTTATTGATGATGTAAAGCAAAAAATTAATTCTTAATGAGTACGACAGAATGGAACTTTTTTACAAAAATAAGACACATATGAAAGTACTTTTTAAACGAGGCCTTTATAAATACTGATTCACTTGAAATATAGCTGTAAAGCCAGGTGGACTCTGCTTTAGTAATTGTATTAATGCACAAAACAATTGTGTAAGTGATAAGGTTTATATATATATATATATATATATATATATATATATATATATATATATATATATATATATATATATATATATATATATATATATAAATACATACATCCCATATATATATATATATATATATAATATATATATATATATATATATACATATATATATATATATATATATATATATATATATATAATTATACTATTACTAAAGCAGAAGAGTCCACCTGGCTTTACAGCTAAGCCTGCCTACTAATTATGTCACAACCATTCCTTGAAGCTGATTGGTTGGAAATAGTTTCGAAAAGTTCGTTAATCTGTGGTTCTTTTCATCTTCATTTATTTTGCAATGGTTGTTTTGCCGAACTAAAATACGTTGTACTGATTATAAAATAATCCAAGAGGAGGTGAAAGACGATTCTGTTACAGCTGTGAAGTTCATACAAACCCGGCAGCTAGGAACTTGGGAACGTGAGGTCTTCTAAGTAAAAAGACAGTATTTGACAAGAATGTAAATAAGACCATTTGCATTGAAGTACTGAAAAAAAAGGGACGACTAAAATATTTGGCATGTGTTTTACATTCCAATACTTACATCAGTTATGCAGTTCTCTTTTAATTTAACCAAAAATATAGGAAGAGGTAAGTGAGGAGGTGGTAAATGCTGCATCTTCGTTTCCAATAATTTTCACCCTCAATTCATCTTCGTCTTCGGATGAAGAGCTGCTTCGTGGCACAATAATACCATTTCAGCCGCAAAGAGCTTCTTCGTCGAAGATGTCAGTTTCAAAATACGGCCCTCTAATGCCATTATCATGTAATGTTCCAGAACTGAATATCTTAAAGGCATACTATATGTCTTTCGGCCATTATATGACATGGAAACATCATTTATTAATAAGACTTTTTGAATTAACAATATAGAAAAGAGGGAGCTTTCCCTCTTTTCTATATTGATTAATAGAAACATGAAAACTTGTACTCATCAAAGGGAAAATATGTTAAACCAATCACATATTTTGAGTTTATTGGTAAACTTGTAAATAAGGTTTAAAAACTCCTCAGTTCAGGAGCATATACTAAATGAAAGGTTTTAGGTTATGTAAGCCCGAGCCTGATGTAAACAAGCCATTATTTGGCACAACGGCTGACATTAAAGGGTCAGGTAATGTCATTCTTTTCTCACTTACCCTCACCTTATATTACAGCTTTACTTTACGAAATAGGCCTTAAATTAACAAAGCAGCAATGTATTACTTATAAATATACTTAAATTTGAATTAAAACAACGATATTCATCGAATGTCAACGTCAAATATGAGGTAGAAATCACAAAATATGTCCCACCTCCATCTTGGTAAGTCAAGTCATTAAGCCATTATATATTGCATCACTCAACGAAATATAGTATTCGGATCGTTTTTCACTTTTATGTTCTTATACAACAATTAGTTTGAGGAATGCTCTTATAATATGAAAAATGGAATTAATTATCACAAGTAACAGATAAAACTGCGAGGAAAAACGCCTTAGACCACACCGCTACCGCAAGAGCGGTGGCGGTGTGGTCTAAAGGCTTCAC
Organism: Macrobrachium nipponense; assembly: GCF_015104395.2. Taxonomy (NCBI): domain Eukaryota; kingdom Metazoa; phylum Arthropoda; class Malacostraca; order Decapoda; family Palaemonidae; genus Macrobrachium; species Macrobrachium nipponense. The sequence continues at coordinate 7,213,636 of NC_087219.1, read as the reverse complement.
TGTGCGGCCTGGATTTGTAGGTGTCGATGGTTCGCGCCCGTGAGCTGACAAATCTCTTATCGACTAAAAAATTCCCCTTCGGTTAAATATATATGAAAATATGTTAATTCCGAGGTAGAGCGAATGTACATGAATCACGGTAATGTGATATAACTCATATATATATATATATATATATATATATATATATATATATATATATATATATATATATATATATATATATATACACACACATTTATGTATATATATGTATATATATATATATATATATATATATATATATATATATATATAGATATATATATATATATATATATATATACATACACACATTTATGTATATATATATATATATATATATATATATATATATATATATATATATATATATATATATATACGTATATATATATATATATATATATATATATATATATATATATATATATATATATATATATATAGATATATATATACACTTTTAGGGCACAATTTTTCACGGATACAACATTCATTGAATAGAATGGCTTTTTCACTGTTTACCAGCTTTTTTGAAATTGATTCATATTTTCTAATTATTTTCTTCACTTCATTGTTCAGGTTACTAATGGACACATAATGGGGATCTTCCATTTGCCCTAGTATTTTTACAAAAACGCGACAGCTGTTTCGTCAACGTATACTATTGACGTTATCAAGCGTACTGATACAAATATGAGCCTACATGCGTTTTGTGACGTCATGAGGACGGAAAGGTAGTACATTGCCAGATACCTAGTTTTAAATATTTACAAAAGACTATAGTGAAACATAAAATAAGACAAATAAATAAATATGTTAACAACAGAAATTATATCAAAAGTTGAAAGTAAGTTATTATATACAAATTATACATAAATATATGTTAATTATATATATGTTTAATTAACTAAATGTCAGTGTGCGCTCCTGTCCGCGTGTGGTGGTCTTGTTCCACGCGGTTGAAGGGCTGCCTCCTACACGAGGGCAAAGATCGGTCTGCCTTGCGTTGGATGTTAAGGTTGGGGCGTTGCATGGCGATGCTGACTGCTTCTGATATCAATAAACGATTGTAGTTGCCTTCCTTGTGTATTATTTTGGTGTTTGTGAGAAGTTCTTGTAAAGATGGTTTTTTATTGTGGGTATCCACAAAGTGCTGGTGAATAGCGCCTTGGTTTCTGTGGGCCTGCATGCGACGTTTGAGTGTAGTGGTTGTATGTCCGATATAGCATTTTTGGGGGGACTGACATTGCTCGTCAGCACAGACAAACTTGTATACTATATCAGATTCAACCTCTTTCTCCGTCGATGGAGCCGTACTATTTTTCATTACCAGTGAAGCCGTAAGGTTTGGCTTGCAGTAAATTCTTGCTGTTATTTTGTTGTATGGTGCTAGGGGGGTGGTTCCTCTTCGCAGTATACCAAGGATGGCTTTCCTTTCATCTTCGTGGTGTTTGTTGTATGATATCTGATGGTATATCACTATTTCTTTGTCTTTGTCTTGTGTGTTGTTCCTCGGGGTCGGGTTATGGAAAGCCTCTAATCTCTTTTTGACAACTTGCTGGATCATGTCATCTGGGTAGCCGTTATTTGTGAGCAGCTGTTGAACTCTGTTGATTTCTTCGTTCGTCGCTTTCCACGTCGAACAGTGTGTTATGGCGCGTTTTATGTATGCATTTACCACAGATCGTTTACATGCATCAGGGCATTCTCCTCTAGCATTTAAGCATCTCCCAGCATCTGTCTTTTTAGTGTATATGGTGGTATTGTATTTGTTGTTTTTCTGGGTCACAAGTACGTCCAAGAAGGGGAGCATTTTCTGATCACTTTCTTCTACCGTAAAATTTAATGTAGAATTTGCTCGGAGTTTATTTACTAATTCATCTATGTCATTTTCGCCCTTTCTTGTGATAAAGATATCATCAATATATCTCCCATAGATTCTGGGTTTTGGGTGTTCTTCAAAAGTGACCTCTTCTGTCCTTTAATATCTAATTCGCTCTACCTTGGAATTAATATATTTTCATATATGCTTAACCGAAGGGGAATTTTTTCTCGATAATAGACTTGCCTGGACCCGGGCGCGAACCCATGGAGCCTTTCAAATCCAGGAACGTCAGTGAAGCTTTTACCTACTACACCACCGCAAGAGCCTCTTGTGGTGGTGTAGTAGGTAATCAAAGACCACCCCTGCAACCACTACCCTGTGAGTGAAGGCTAAACTGCTCTGAAGTTGCGGAGCTTTTGTGCCTTGTTGGAGTCCTAGCCAACTAAAAGCCCCAAATGAGCTCCTCTGACATTTTCTGTGGAACTTCCTACCCATGGGGCCTGCTGGTGTGGCCATTCCTTGGGGATTTTCATGGTTGGAGGAGAAGCATTCAGGTCATAAGATTCTTGCTGTTCATGGCTGTTGGACGTTTAGTAATTTAAGGGATGCTGCTGTTCACTCCTGGCGAAAAATTATTTGCTTAGGCAAATTGTGTTTCTCAGTCGGAGGCTGTAATACGTTTGGGATCGTCTAACAACATTGAGACCGTATGTTCGCGTGGTAGCGATAAAAGGTATCCTGGTGATGAACTATGGAAAACAGTCCATGGATAAGTGGATGCGGCAACTGTGGCAGTACTCAACCCCAGCCCCTTTTTTCCTTTTCAACTGGTCACATTAGAAAGAATACTGAATGAAAAGCACAGACAGAAATATTGAAACCAAGACACAAACAGAGATGACTCAAGAAAAATTAAAATTTAAGCACATGTGTGCAAAATGCAGTGTTAACAAGTGATGTGTAGACTACAAAGAGGCATGCGTATCAAAGCTAGGTAATCTCAGTGTCTGTGTCTCCTGTCAACAAGAAAAGGAGATAGCTAAACTGAGGAGGGAAGTAGAAGAATTAGCAAAGGAAGTAAAGAAGTTGACAAAGGATAAACTTGAAGACAAGAGAAGAGAAGACAGGATGAAAAAGGAAATAGGAGACCTACAAAGAGAATTGAACAACAGAGTAGAAAACGTAGAGAGTATATTGGAGATTAGAAAAGAATTGCTTAATACCCTAGAACACTAACCCTATATTTGAGTTACACCATCACAAACCCCTGGTGAAAAACACCCGATTTTTGGAAATTAAAAAACCATAATTGCAGCAAAAATATATTGAAAGTAAGAAAATACATTGAAAATATAGCTCTTTGGCTTTCCTTTCAGCATATAAGAAGTCACTGAAAGCAAACAAAATAATACTGAGGGGTGACTTAGAAAAACTTCCAAAAATATAGAAAATCACAAAAAAATTAAGAAAATATTCTAAGAAAAAACTGCAGCTGAAGACATGAGCATTGGCCTGGACCCACCCAGGTAATGGGAGTTACAGCTGGTAAAGAGAAAACACTTAAATAACAAAACAAAAAATATACACCATAGATAACCTAGGGTGATTTCCACCCATAAAATATTACACCCTGTATCACAATCGTCGGGGGGAAATCACCTGAAATCCATTCTGTGGAAAAATCCTAGGGAGTGAGCTCCATAATATACACTCTCTCAGTCACAATGCAAAGTGCAATGAAGCTATATGGTGTGAGGTGCTGGTTGGTACACTACTGGTGCTGTAAGCGGCGTTGCCAAATGTGTCGGGTAAAAATCACACAGGGTTAGCGTTCTAGGGTTATTAACAATTGATTAATTAAGACCAGAACCAGAAATGAAACAGAAACGAGCAATAGACTAGGTACAAGGAAAGAAGCTTACAAGGATAAAAATGATGAATTCATGAGAGGTGTTGGTAGAAAAGTAATAGCAGCCAAAAAACAATTATCCACAAAGGGAATCGACTCAACTAATAGATTTGCAGTGCTTTCAGAAACAGAAGAAGAAAAAATCTTAATTGGAGACTCGTTAGTAAAAGACCAAGGCTTAAATTTTGTGACCAGAAATAGAAGTAAGAGAAAAGTTCATTCTTACCAGATGCAGGAGCTAAGAAGATAGCTAAGGCAGTGAAAGGAATCAAGGTAAATAATAGAAAAGTACAATCATAGTGCAAGGATGAGGAAATGACTTGTTTCTTAAAGAAGGAAGAACTGGCCGGACCAAAGGTCTTGTAGCCAACTTGACTAATGTTGAGAGAACATCTGTGACAAAACTGATAACGCCATTCCTATAGGACTTCTGCCAGAATCAATGTAAGCCATTACTCCCTTAGCAAAGCAATTGGAATCAATGACAGACTGGAGCTAATATGCCAAGAAAAAGGTGTTAGGTTTGTAAACTTTTGGGAAAGATTTATAGGAAAAAAAACTATATAAAAGAGAAGGAACTCCCTTAAATTGGGAAGGATCAAAACTAATAGGAAATCTTCTCAATGAAAACCTCTTGGAACACCTCAGTAAACTGAACATTCAAGGGAAGAAGCCGGAAAGTTCCCAGGATCTGGTTAGTAATAACACTGCAGGAAACAGTGACAATAAGGGAAACTAATAAAGTCACCGAGGACAAAAGAGAAGATAGAAAAATCCCTCAGAGTGGTACAGTTTAATGCCCAATCTATCTGGAACAAAGTATATCTCTTCAAAGCATTGGTAGCAAATGAAGAATTCGACATAATGGTATCACAGAAACATGGATACAAGAGGCAACAAGAGACTTTGTAGGAGAGCACCAGATAGCTGGGTATAAATTGTTCATACAAGATGGACTCAATGAAAAAAGGTGGAGGCGTTATGTTATATGTCAGGGACCACCACAGTCCAGTAGAGCGTAAAATTACAATCATGCAAAAAGTGATTGGCATCAGTATAAACAGTCTAGGGAAGAAGATAACTCTAATACAAGTGTACAGACCTCCCCACCAACCACAAATATCCGAGGAGGAGCTGTATGTACTACGATGACAAGAGATAAACAACAACTCTACATAATAATGGGAGATTTCAATTCAACAGTACACTGGGACACAATGAACTCCGCATCAAACATAGCAGGAAAGAGACTTTTAGATTTTGTAAAAAAAAAAAAAGGAACTCGTCCACCTATGGGTTGACAAACCTACTAGAGGAAACAAAATATTAGACATCGTCCTATCAACAGAAGATAACCTAGTATTTAACCTTTCAGTAGGTGCAAATCTAGGCAAAAGTGACCATAAAATTATCTCATTTCAAATTAATGTTCAACATAAAAAAGAGATAAATATATAAATGAGATTAGACTACTGTCGATAAGACCTAAAAAACTAAAGTTGTTAAAAATCTAGAGTACAACGAGAACACAGGCATATAAAAGTACTGGGAAGCCTTTCCAAAGGAATACACAGAAAAGTGCTCTAGCTGTATACCATTAAAGCAAATATTAGTAAATGGCAACCCTCAGCCTAAGTGGTTCAACAGAGAAATTGAAAATGAAATAAGAGAAAAAGACAGATTGCACAAATCAATGAACTCACACCCAACACCAGAAAAGGCAAGCAGGTATAAAAAACTTTGAAGAATGGTAGACAAATTAGTAAGAAATGCAAAGATTAATGAGGATAAGAGAGTTGCATCAGTTTGTAAAGGAAACCCAAAAGAATTCTTTGCACATGTTCAACAGTAGGAAACCAATAGAAAATAGCATAGGTCCCCTAAGGGACAATAGAGGTAACCTGGTGAACTCAGACTTGGAAAAAGCAGAGTTAGTGTATAGTCTTGTACTAGTGTTTTCACAATTGAAGACATTACCCCAATACCGAACCTGCCATTAAATATGAAGGTGCAGGACTGTTGGACAAGATAATATTTACAGAATAGGACATTAAAAACAAAATAGATAAACTCAACCAGTTCAAATCTCCTGGTCCCGATGGGATTCAACTAAGGAAAATTAAAGCACTAAAAGAGGAGATAGTTCCTCACCTATATAAACTCTACAGAGAAAGTGCAGAACAAAGAAAGGCACCGAAAGGAAAGAAACTAGGTAATGAGCCCCCAGTTTACAAAAAAGGTCCAAGAGAAGAACCTGGAAATTATAGACCAATCTTTCTATCGTTGGTCGTTTGTAAGACTTTTTAGTCCATAATTGCAT
>NC_087219.1:7197558-7202558 GCF_015104395.2 Macrobrachium nipponense | reverse complement strand
GTTTGTTTCATGGTCCTTGGATGACCGAATATTGTTTACTTTGACATAAAGTTTTCTTTATCCAGTGTGCTTCCTGGATTGGTGATTGAACGTTATTGGATTATTGCTTAGATATAAAAGTGTTTTGCATACGGTAAGAGTTAACTGTTCATCTTTATGTTCCGTTACACCAGTGGACTTATTTATTTCTCATCATTTCTTTATAATATTTATATACATACGTGTAGAATATCTATTTTAATTAAAAGTGGTTAAAAAGTGATTTAATATATTTTTCCCTTTTAAATTATAAACTTTAAAATTGAACCTGGTAAAATAGCACTAACTTAAATATCACTAAGAACATTGTATGATCTATAAAGTGCTACTAGAAATCAAAAATAAAAATATTAATATGAATCATAACAAATGGGGGCCTGTCCGGGATATTCTACACGTTGTGTGTGTACAGCAATTTTCCTAATTGCCTTTATTCTCGAATATATGCGTATTTTTTTTTTTTAAATGTTATTGTTCGAGCGAAGTTGTGTGAAACGTAATTGTCTTTATGGTAGTTGACTATTAACGGCTGTTCTGTATTATTGATTTTTTCGGCGGTCCAAAATACTTTAAGTTAAGTGAAGGGTAAAGTTGAATATTTAAATTTTGTTTTGAATAGTAAAGTTGATTGTAATTATGGAAGCCCTTTTGATTTAAATGAATTTGTTAGTCAACCCTCGTTGGTTTATTTGCGTTCGCATATGATACGTAAAGAGGGACTGGTTATCATGCACGTAAATATGAATTTGCTCGAGATGTCAAGAAAATGTGGCGTTAAATCACAAGTCAAGCATTTTGTAATAAATAAAATTGGTTGATAGTGATATATTAAGTGAAGAAGCATTTGATCTTTGTGATGAAATGAGTTCGGTGTTAGAAGTAAAGAGGTTAGAGTTGCAGTATGCCGAGAGAGAAAAAGAGAAAGATAGGAAAGAAAAGGTTAGAGCTGGAGGAACGAGACCGAAAAGAGAGGTCAGAACGTGAGGAACGAGACCGAAAAGAGAAGTCAGAACGTGAAGAACGAGAACCGAAAGAGCGGTTAGAACGGGAAGAGCGTGAATATAAGTTTAAAGTTAGAACAACTTAAAATTAACGCGAAACTGGAGGTGTAGCTCCGTTAGAAGATAGTAATACTAATGTAATTAAGTATTCAAAGATGATTCCTTCCTTCGACGAAAACTCGCCCGATGAATTTTTTGCTTTATTTGAGAAGTTGGCAGATAGTTTAGAGCTATCTAAGGAAATATGGCCAATTCTTATTCAACCTGCTTTAAAGGGTAAAGGTCGGTCTGCCTTTCTGGCTTTAACGTTAGAAGAAGGTAAAGATTATGATTTTATAAAAGGAATCTATCTTGCGTGTGTACGAACTCACCCCACGAATATTACCGCTTAAAGTTTCGCAAATATCGTAAATTTGACAACCAGTCGTATGTTGAATATTCCCATAATATTGTGCGTATGCATGATAAATGGTTAAAGTAAACTGTCTGTGGTGTTTTCGAGCATGGATGAATATAGAGAACTAATATTAGTAGAACAATTTATAAGAGGTATACCCATTGATACGCAGAGGTATTTATTTGAGAAAGAAGTAACTACTCTTCAAAGAGCAACTGTACTTGCTGAAAATTTTAGGTTATTAAGACCTCGCAAACCAGGTAACCAATCCAGGAAGACACCAGGTAAGTCACCTCAAAACTCCCCACCCCCCAACAAGTCCTTATAAATTATCTGTTAAATCTCTTGGGTCTTATTCGTGTGGTGAGGTCGGTCATGTGAAAGCTAGATGTCCCAAACATTCTAGGAAGAATGAAAGAAAGAGTAAAGGAGAGGAATCTAATTTCTCTTGTTGTGATATAAATGCTGAGTCAGCTGGTGGTGTTGATGGTTTCAAACCATTCTGCTTTGACGGCGTTTTGGTTGCTGGTGATGAACATAGTAAGTGTTTGTTGTAAAGTTAATGCGGGACACCGGTTCATCGCAGAGTTTAGTTGTTAGAGGGGCAGTACCTGGGTTAGAAGACTGTCTTACCAATGATAAAGTAATAGTTAGGAGCATAGGTGGTTTGACTTCTTTGCCTCGGGCTAGAGTGCATTTGGATTGTGGGCATATTCAAGGGTGATATCATTGTGGGTATTGTCGAGTCTCTTCCGATTCCTGGCGTAGATGTTCTTGTTGGAAATGATGCTGCAGGTAATCGTGTGGTGCCGGACCCAGTGGTATGTGATACTCCTTTGGAAGTCAGCCCTGTTCAGCAGTTGGAGGATGTGGAACGTGATTTGTTTCCATCTTGTTGTAGTTGAACGCAGCAGAGGCCTGCGTGGTGTTTGTTTTGACTGAATCTGTTCCTAGTATTAATGACCAGTTCAATTCTGTTGAATGTGGTGCTAGGTCTGCAGTTGAGGATGCACAGTGAGAGATGGAGTATGTTTTAGATTTAGGGACAGATTTTGACTACTCTCTCTATAGTTTGTTTAATGAAAATTTTCAACCTGCTATTCCTCCACAGTGGATAGGGAGATTAGTTTTGATACTACGAGTAGGGAAGGTTTGTAATGAAAAGTTGGAAATGTATTGACAACATCATGTAGTGAAATCGATGTATATAAAATTAATGTCACAGATTTGAAACATGAGCAAATTAACGATGTCTCTTTACAGCCTTTGTTTAAGAATGCATTGACAGAGAAGGAGAGTATGGCAGAATCTACATGTTACTACTTAAAAGCTGGAGTGCTAATGAGGAAATATAGAGCAAGTACCGCAGTGGCACTGCCTCTTGGGAAGTTAAACATCAGATTGGTGGTTCCAGCAACTCTGAAAAATGATGTGATGAGGGTGGCCCATGAAGTCTCTACTACTCATCTTGGGATTAAGAAGACAGCATACAGTATATTGCAATATTTTTATTGGCCTAGCCTTTTGCGTGATGTGAAGGTATTCTGCAATTGTTGCATAACCTGTCAAAAAGTAGGTAAGCCAAACCAAGCACCTAAACCAGTGCCTTTGGTCCCTCAAGTAGTCTGTAATGTTCCTTTTGAAAAAGTTATTATTGACTGCGTTGGACCTCTACCAAAAACAAAAAGACAGCATCAATACATGTTGACTATGTGTTCTAGTATTAGATATCCAGATGCTATTTCCTTTACGGAATATAACAAACTAAGAATCTTATTCCACACCTTGTCAAGTTTTTTACTCAATATGGCATCCCTAAAGTGGTTCAAACCGACCGTGGTACCAATTTTACATCTAAGCTTTTTCAGGATGGTTTATGTTAGCTATGAGGGTTCACCATTCTATATCTACAGCTTATCATCCGCAAAGCCAGGGGGCGCTCGAGCGATTTACCAGACGCTTAAGGAGGCTCTGACAAAGTACAGCCATGAACATCAAGAAGGAGTGGGATGAGGGACTACCATTTGTGTTGTTCGCCATAAGAAATACTCAGCAAGAAAGTTTGGAGGGATTCGCCTTCTGAATTACTTTATGGTAGGAGTGTTAGAGGACCCTTGAAGGTTTTATATGATGTCTGGCTTGAAAACCAAGAATCAGGTAAAGACTTGCACCAATATGCTGTTACTCTTAAAAAGCAATTAGATGAGGCTAGAGTATTTGCACATCAGAATCGTTTAAAAGCACAAAAAGGTATGAAGAAAAGGTTTGATGTTAAAACTGTAACAAGAGAATTTAAACCAGGGGATCAAATTTTAATGCTTTCAATCCCACTAAAAGTCTTTGGAATGTCGTTTTGAAGACCCTATACTGTAGTAGAGAGACGCTGCAATAATGTATAGAAATTGAAACTATTGGTAAAGGAAAGACAGACATCTTGTTCATATGAATAGACTAAAGCCTTTTGTGTCAAAGAGCACTAAAGTAAAGCCAACAGTGCTTGCAGTTGTAAACGTTAAAAATGATTCAGTTATTGTTCCAGAGAATGATTTTAAAATTGGTAATGATTCTCACCTCTCCAATTCGGAAGTTTTAATGAATATCTCTGCAAAGTTAATGCATTTAGTTTCTCATCAGGCTAAGGATGTGGAAAGTTTGCTGAAGTCTTTCAGAGATCTGTGTGGAGATGTACCAACCCAAACAAATCTTTTGGAATATACGATCATTTTGAAAGAGGGAACAACGCCATGCAAGCAAGCACCCTATAGAGTATCCCCATACAAGAGGGCCATATTGAGAAAAGAAACTCAGTTTCTACTGGATAACGACTTGGCCGAACGCTGTGACAGTCCTTGGTCTTCGCCGTGCTTATTAGTAGGAAAACCCGATGGATCATTTCGACTCTGCACCGATTATAGACAGGTTAATAAACTGACAGTCACAATGCATACCCACTGCCTAGAGATGATTGATTGATCAAGTAAGTTCTTCTAAAGTTGTTACTCGTATAGACCTTCGAAAATGGATACTACCAAATTCCTTTATCACCATCATCAAAACCCCATTACTGCATTTGTTACACCCGATGGATTGTTCCAGTATAGGTTTTTACCTTTTGGCTTAAAAAATGCAGGACCAGTATTCCAGAGGGCAATGAATGATCTTCTAGAAGACTTCCAGGAGTTGCAGTTTACTTAGATGATATTATTATTTTTACAGAGTCATGGTCGGAACCACATGTGCTTGAAAGAAGTATTGCTGCGATTGAGGAAAGCTCGATTATCAATAAATCTGAAGAAAAGTGACTTTGGACATGCCAAGATCAGTACCTTGATACGTGGTGGGAAGCAATGAAGTGGCACCAGTAGATGCCAATGTGAAGGATATCATTGCCATACGGCCTCCCACCTCTAAAAGAGAAGTTCAACATTCCTTCGGAATGGTTGGCTATTACCGCCGTTTCTGTGAAATTTTTCAGATGTAGTCGCTCCTCTCACTTCTCTTACAAGCAGTAAAAAGAAATTTAATTGGACTGATGATTGCAAGACTGCCTTTGAACACTCAAA
>NC_087219.1:7167558-7195058 GCF_015104395.2 Macrobrachium nipponense | reverse complement strand
ATACCAAGAAGGTAAAGTGTGTTATATTTTTATTAGTTGCAACTAATAGTACTATGGTTACGATGGTTTAGAGAACTAATAACTAATAGTTACAACGGTTTGGTGAAATTTACATAATTATACACTGCAAATTTTTTGTGTTTTGTGTTTGTTTCATTTGAAGTGCATTTATCCATTTTCTTATTGAAGTGTGTCTTTTTATTTTATATCCTGTGTGATTGGTGCTTTTTTACAATTTTGGTATTTTCCACATTTTTCTGTGTTTATGTTTGCATTCTCCATTTAATTGACTTAGCTATTTTCATTACTTAATCGTTGCACTTTTAATTGAATTTAACACTTGTGAATTAATTTGCATTTACTTAAGATTCTTTTCAAGTTTTATTGTTGTTTAGCACTTGTGAATTAATTTCCAAATTTTAATTTTGCCTAACACTTTTGAATTTTGATTGAATTAATTTTCTTGAATTTTGTGATAAATTAATTTTGATTTAATTTTGCTTAATTAATTCAATAATTAATTCAACTTTACTTTGTTTTCAAGTAACAGTAACTTTCCCTGATATTGCGAATTACACTTATAAATTTTGAGTTTAATAATAAATTTTTGTATATAAATTTTTATAAGTGTTTTCTTTATTTTATACCAGTATATAAATATTGATGTTAGGTAGAAACATAGATTGGCAATTGATCTGTTTTCCTTCAATTTACTTGAAGTGACTGAGAACCAGGGAAGTACTTAGACTTCTGAAATCAGGGAAATACTTAGACTTTTATAGCTGTCGATGGAGTGATGCCCTTTGATTAACCCTCTTGACGCCGAAGCCCTAAAAATCAAAACCTCTTTCCTGTATGCCGGCGCCGGTTTGGAGTGAGCGCGGAACCGGGAAAAAATAATTTTTCAAAAAATCACAGCGCGCTTAGTTTTGAAGATTAAGAGTTCATTTTTGGCTCATTTTTTTTTCATTGCCTGAAGTTTAGTATGCAATCATCAGAAATGAAAAATAATATCATTATCATATGTAAATAATGCGATATATGGTAACGAAAAAAAAAAAATTCATAGATAATTGTATTCAAATCACGCTGTGCAAAAAACGGTCAAAGCTAACGAGTTACTTTTTTTTTCGTTGTATTGTACACTAAATTTCAATCCTTTTGATATATAATACATAGTCAAACAATAAAAGCAACACCGAAAAATATTATCACAAAATGATGTACGAATTCCTAAACGCACGGACGTAAAAAAATGTTATTTTCAAAATTCACCGTAATTCTAAATAATGTTCTAGAGACTTCCAATTTGTTTCAAATTAAGACAAATGATTGAATATTACGATACTGTAAGAGTTTTAGATTAGAATTGCAGATTTCGACCATTTCGGGCGAGTTAAATTTGACCGAATGTCGAAATTTTAATATATATATTTTTTATATGCACATATTTCGAAGATGGAAAAAGCTACAACCTTCAATTATTTTTTTATTGTATTTTTTCATGACATTGCGCACATTTTGATATATGAAACTCTATAAAAGGCTAATATGAAAAGGAGCAAATATTATGATAATGCGATGTACGTATTTCGGAGACTTGCGGCCGCGAATCGGCGCGCGGAGTGAAGGTAAAATATATTTTTCAAAAATTCACCATAAATCACAATATTGTTTTAGAGACTTCAAATTTGTTTCAAAATGAAGAAAAATGAACGGAATATTACTAGGCCGTAAGAGTTTTAGCTTACAATTGCGTTTTTTCACTATTTCGGTAGAGTCAAATTTGACTGAACGTGGTTTTTTTTCTATTTATCGTGATTTATATGCAAATATTTCAAAAAAAGAGAAAAGCTACAACCTTCAATCATTTTTAGTTGTATTCTACATGAAATTGCGCACATTTTCATATATAAAACTTTATGTAACAGCTAATTTTAAATGGTGCAAACATTTCGACAATCGCACAAAAAATTCTGATTTTTTCGGAAGAGTTACCGCGCGAACGTAATGTTTTTTTTTTCATAAATTCACCATAAATCGAAATATTGTGCTAGAGACTTCCAAGTCGTTGCAAAATGAAGGTAAATGATTGAATATTACTAGAATATAAGAGTTTTAGCTTACAATTGCGTTTTTTTCGACCATTTCGGTAGAGTCAAAGTTGACCGAAAGTTGAAATTTTTGCACTTAACGTTATTTATATGAAAATATTTCAAAACTGATAAAAGCTACAACCATGGGTTTGTTTTTTGTTGTATTGTGCATGAAATTGCGCACAATTCCATATATAAAACTTTATGTAACGGCAAATTTGAAAAAGGGTGCAAAACATGAGAAACAAATCGCACGAAAAAAATTTATCGGAACGAGTTATCGCACGAACGTAAGGAAAAAGTTTTTTCATAAATTCACCATAAATCGAAATATTGTGCTAGAGACGTCCAATTTGTTGCAAAATGAAGGCAAATGATTGAATATTACTATAATATAAGAATTTTAGCTTACAATTGCGTTTCTCGACCATTTCTGTAGAGTCAAAGTTGACCGAAGGTTGAAATATTTGCACTTATCGTTATTTATATGAAAATATTTCAAAACTGATAAAAGCTACAATCATGAGTATTTTTTTGTTGTATTTTACATGAAATTGCGCACATTTTCATATATAATACTTCATGTAAAGGATAATTTAAAATGGTGCAAAAATTATGTCAAAGTGACGAAATAATTTCCGAGATGTGTCACTGATACTTTTTAGTGCGATAAGAAAGAAATTCGCGCTTGCGCGCCTGCGTAGCGATTGTAAACAAAACAACGCCTTGATCCATGAACTCCCAGCATCCCCCAAGGCGCGTGATACAAAAGTTTTCGGCTGGTAGGCCTATAAGTATTTTTCCGCGAATTTTTAAAAAAACTTTTTTGAGCCGACGTATGATACGTCCAATCGGGCAATAACGGGAAAACATTTTAACTCGACGTTTAATACGTCCAATCGGCGTAAGAGGGTTAATTTGATTACTTACAAGATTACCTCACACCTGTTTTGATGAACTTAGTCTGATTTTCTGCAATACTGGTAAGTTGTTAAGGGATCACTGTTGCCTTTAGAGTATTCAATCGTTTAATACCTGTGATGAGGGTTCAGGTGTCTGGCTGTTGTGAGGTAACAATTAATGATTGGTAAGTGTAGTAACCATATACTTGGCACTTCGTCACAATATATATATATATATATATATATATATATATCTATATATATATATAGATATATATATGTGTGTGTGTGTGTGTGTGTGTGTGTGTGTGTGTCTGTGTGTGTGTGTGTGTGTGTGTATGTGTGTGTGTGTGTTTTTTATAATCAACATTCAATTACATCGTCTTAATACTTGCATTTCTCACATTTTCACGTATCCTGACTATGTATATACTTTAAAAACAATTTGCATACACTTTAAGAACAGTTAATCCTAATAGCTTCCACCAACACAGTATACCTACTGTCTAATATATCTGGTTATTTCAGAGCTAACATTGAAACGTACTTTAGAAAGATATTAAAAAGTTTTTCATTGACCAGGAGAGACAGTAACTTAGGTTGTAGACTCAGAATAAGAAACAAAATAGGTTACTGCTACCCATAGCTTTGCGAGTCTCACGGAATTCTCGGAATTCCTGGGAATTTGTGAGGAGTATACTTCTCTCTCGAGCCTTGAGAATTTAAACGCTCGCCTTCCCCTACTCGCATTGAATCGGTAAAGACTCGTCTCTCTTTGGATTCCGGCAAATTGAAGGGTTCTTTCAAGTCAGCCATTAACTGTATTACTTTATTATCCGACGTACGGATACCTACTCCTGGATACTGGAGGGAATTCCTAAGAGAATTTATAAAGAAAAGGTGTCACTCACTCTCTCGTTTCTTTTATGCTACGCAACTCACTCAGTCGTTGGTGAAAGATTGGTAGAGGGTAGATACAGTCTTGTTTCTTCTGGGTCATTTCAACTGAAGATCATGTGATCACTTTCTTTTTTAGAGATGATTAGTGATTGGTCAGTCGTTGGTGATAGATGGAATACAATCTTGTTTTTCTGGTCCATTACAATTGGTAATCATGAGCCCATTTTTTTATTCATAAAAAATTAGTGGTTTGCTTTTAAGCCATGATTTCCATCATTTTTTTCTTGTGGTTTCTATTTTGCAAAGCTGAACCACATTGATTCTCAGCTTTAATATATCTAATATAGGTTTAACAAATATGCATTATTCTGTTCTCTCGAATTTCATACTAAAATCGCATCTCTATTCCTTTCAACAGCTTGGCCTTACAAGACACTTCTAACTTAGAGTCCTAACTTAGAAATCTGAGTTAAAACTTTTTGACTGAGATTCAGAGAAACCAAAGTTGCTTGAAGGTACTTTGTTTTATCGCCATGTGTTTTTCCAAAGCAACAATATCTGGAACATTACTGGCCTAATCTGCCAACTAATCCCTTTATTTCTCTTACACAAAATAGCAATTTCTCCTGGGATTTTTGTATTTGTCTTTACACCTAACTTTTTTTTATTATGCAAAATAAAAATTTCGTTTGGAATTTCTATACTTGTCTTTAGACCAAAATAGTTTTTTTTTATTTAAATGATAGTTTCTTTTGGAATTTCAGTACCTGTCTTGTATGTACCTGTCGTAAGACTTTCAGACTTTATTCATAATTGAAAGTCTCTCTCTCTCTCTCTCTCTCTCTCTCTCTCTCTCTCTCTCTCTCTCTCTCTCTCTCTCTCTCTCTCTCCATAACTTATCTCATCTAGATATAAAAAAAAAAGGGTTTATCAGTGTCCTTTCTGACGTATATTCATGTATCTCCTCATACAAGTCCTGTACGTGTCCGCCTGATAGATTTATTAGGCAAACCTCCGCTGAATATTCATGAAGCGTTCAGGTCTCATTCTGAAGGGTAATAACAGCAAGCGTCGGTTGACACTTGCAAAATTCAATTACCAGGATGCCAATTTCATTCTGTTCTTCCGCTGTTGACTTTTCCAGCGGACTGTAACGTTTGGCTTGTTGTCAAAAGGCAGGATTGTCAAAAGGTAGGATTGCTACAGGGTAGATTGCTAAAAGGCAGGATTTTCGACGTGTAGGATTAACCTTAGCATTATGAAAAAAAAAACTGGACTGTCAAAGAGTAGGATTGTCAAAAGGTGGGGGTGTGGAAGGGTAAGATTGTCAAAAAGATGGGGTGGGGTCAAAAGAGTAAGATTGTCAAAAGGTGGGGTGTCAAAGAGATTAAGATTGTCAAAAATTATGGGGGTGTCGAAACGATTAAGATTGTCAAAAAGTATGGGGGAGTCAAAGATTAAGATGTCAAAAGATGGGGGTGTCAAAGAAAGTTAAGACTATTGTCAAAAGGATGGGGGTGTCAAAGATTAAGATTGTCAAAGGTGGGGGTTGTCAAAGATTAGATTGTCAAAAGATCGGGGGTGTCCAAAGATTAAGATTGCTCCAAAAGATGGGGGTGTCAAAGATTAACGATTTAAGTTCAAAAAGATGGTGGGGGTGTCAAAGATTAAGATTGTCAAAAGATGGGGGTGTCAAAGATTAAGATTGTCAAAAGATGGGGGTGTCAAAGAGTAAGATTGTCAAAAGGTGGGGGTGTCGAAAGGGTAAGATTGTCAAAAGGTGGGGGTGTCAAAGAGTAAGATTGTCAAAAGGTGGGGGTGTCAAAGAGTAAGATTGTCAAAAGGTGGGGGTGTCAAAGGGTAAGATTGTCAAAAGGTGAGGGTGTCAAAGGGTAAGATTGTCAAAAGGTGAGGGTGTGGAAGGGTAAGATTGTCAAAAGGTGAGGGTGTCAAAGGGTAAGATTGTCAAAAGGTGGGGGTGTCAAAGGGTAAGATTGTCAAAAGGTGGGGGTGTCAAAGGGTAAGATTGTCAAAAGGTGGGGGTGTCGAAGGGTAAGATTGTCAAAAGGTGGGGGTGTCAAAGGGTAAGATTGTCAAAAGGTGGGGTGTCGAAGGGTAAGATTGTCAAAAGGTGAGGGTGTCAAAGGGTAAGATTGTCAAAAGGTGAGGGTGTCAAAGGGTAAGATTGTCAAAAGGTGAGGGTGTCAAAGGGTAAGATTGTCAAAAGGTGGGGGTGTCGAAGGGTAAGATTGTCAAAAGGTGGCGGTGTCGAAGGGTAAGATTGTCAAAAAAAGGGGGTGTCGGAGGGGAAGGTTGTCAAAAGGTGGGGGTGTCAAAGACTAAGATTGCCAAAAGGTGGGGGTGTCAAAAGATTAAGATTTTCAAAAGAAGTCAAATAGTAAGTTGTCAAAAGGTGAAGGTGTCGAATGTAAAAGATTGTCAAGATGGGGGTGTCGAAGAGTAAGATTGTCAAAAGGTAGGGGTGTCGAAGGTAATGTCAAAAGATGGAGGTGTCAAGAGTAAGATTGTCAAAAGGTGGGGGTGTCGAAGGGTAAGATTGTCAAAAGGTGGGGGTGTCACAAAAATACTAAATGTCAAAAGGTTGGGGGTGTCAAGATTGTTAAAAGATCAAAGTGAAGTGTCAAAAATAGTAAGATTGTCAAAAGGTGAAGGTGTCGAATGGGTAGATTGTCAAAAAGATGGGGGTGTCGAAGAGTAAGATTGTCAAAAGGTAAAAGGGGGTGTCGAAGACGTAAGATTGTCAAAAGATGAAAAGGTGTCAAGAGTAAGATTGTCAAAGGTGGGGTGTCGAAGTAAAGGGTAAAGATTGTCAAAAAAGTGGGGTGTCAAAGAGTAAGATTGTCAAGTGGGGTGTCAAAGAGTAAGATGTCAAAGTGATGTGTCGAAGGGTAAAAAGTGTAAAAGATGTGTCAGAGGGTAAGATTGTCAAAAACAAAAGGTAAAAGGGGATGTCGAGAAAAAGTAGATTGTCAAAAGAATGTGGTGTCAAGAAGTAAAATAATGTCAGGTGTGTTATCGAAAAGGTATAAAATGGTCTCAGATGGGGTGTCGAAGGGTAAGAAGTAAGATTGTCAAAAGATGCGGGGGTGTCAAAAGAAGGGTAGATTGTCACAAAAAGGTGGGGGTGTCGAAGTAAAGAGATTGTCATGTGGTGTCGAGGGTAGTTGTCAAAGTATGATTGTCGTCAAAAGTTAGAAAATGGGGGCAAAAGGTGGGGGGGGGGGGGGGTGTGAGTTAAAGATTGTCAAAAGGTGGGGGTGTCAAAAGATTAAGATTGTCGAAAGTAAAATTGTCAAAATGGGGGTGTGCAAATAGTAAGATTGTCAAAAGTGGGGGTGTCAAAGAGTTAGATTGTCAAAACGTGAATTGGTGTCAAGAGTAGATTGTCAAAAGTGATGTCAAGATACATTGTCACAAAGATAGAAAATGTCAGTGGGGGGGTGTCAAGTACGAGTGATCAAAGTGAAAAATGTCAAGATCAGGTAAGATTGTCAAAAGGTGAAAATGTGCAAAGAGTAAGATTGTCAAAGGTGGGGGTGTCAAAGAGTAAGATGTCAAAGGTGGGGGTGTCAAAGTAAAAGATGAGAAAATGTCGAAAAGTCGAAGGGGAAGATTCGTCTAAAAGATGTGTCAAAGAGTAAGATTGTCAAAAGAAAAGGTGTGTCAAAAGAGTAAGATTGTCAAGGTGGGGGTCAAAAAAAGTCGTAAGTAAGATTGTCAGCAAAAGGTGGGGTGTAAAGAGTAAGATTGTCAAAGGGTGAAGGTGTCGAAGGGTAATGATTGTCAAAAGATGGGGGTGCAAAAGTAAGATTGTCAAAGGATGGGGGTGTCAAAGATTAAGATGTCAAGGTGGGGTGTCAAAGAGTAAATTGTCAAAAGTGGGGGTGTCACAAGATTAAGATTGTCAACAAAAGATGGAGGTGTCAAAGATTAAGATTGTCAAAAGGGGGTGGGGGGGTGTCGAAGGGTAGAATTGTCAAAAGATGGGGGTGTCAAAGAAGGTAAGGATTTGTCAAAAGATGGGGGTGTCAAAGATTAAGATTGTCAAAAGGTGGGGCGGGGGTGTCAAAGAAAAGTAAGATTTGTCAAAAAGGTGGGGGTGTCAAAGAGTAAGATTGTCAAAAGGTTTGAAAGGTGGTCAAAGATTAAGAATTGTCAAAAGGGGGGGTGTCTGAAGGGTCAAGATTGTCCAAAAGATGGGGGTGTCAAAGAGTAAGGATTGTCAAAAGATGGGGGTGGTTCAAAAAGATTAAGTTGTCAAAAAGGGTGGGGGTGTCAAAGAGTGAAGATTGGTCCAAAAGGTGGGGGTGTCCAACAAAGAGTAAGATTGGTCAAAAGGGTCGAAGCGGTGTCGAAGGGTAAGATTGTCAAAAAAGGTGGGAGGTGTCAAAGAGAAAGATTGTCAAACAAAGGTGGGGGGTGGTCCAAAGAAGTAAGATTGTCAAAAGGTGGGGGTGTCAAAGAGTAAGATTGTTGTTCAAAAGGTGGGGGTGTCGAAAGGGTAAGATTGGTTAAAAGATGGGGGGTGTCAAAAGAGTAAGATTGTCAAAAGGGTGGGGGTGGTCGGATAAGGGTAAGAATTGTCAAAAGGTGGGGGTTGTCAAAAAGAGTAAAGATTGTTCAAAAGGTGGGGGTGTCGAAAGGGCTAAGGATTGTCAAAAAGGTGGGGGTGTCAAAAGAGTAAGCATTGTCCAAAAGGTAGGGGTGGTCGAAGGGTAAAGATTGTCCAAAAGGTGGCGGTGGTCGAAGGGTAAGATTGTCAAAAATAAAAAAAAAGGGGGTGTCGGGAGGGGAAGGTTGGTCAAATAAAAAGGTGGGGGTGTCAAAGGACTAAAGATTGGCCAAAAGGTGGGGGTGTCCAAAGAAAAATTAAGATTTTCAAAAAGGGTGGAAGGTGTCAAATAGTAAGGATTGTCAAAAGGTGAAAGGTGGGTCGGAATGTAAGAATTGTCCCAAAAAGATGGGGGTTGTCGAAAGAAGTAAGAATTGTCAAAAGGTGGGGGTTGGTCGAAGGGTAAGAAATTGTCCAAAAGGATGGAGGGGTGTCAAAGAAGGGTAAATTGTCAAAAGGTGGGGGTTGTCGAAGGGTAAAAGATTGTCAAAAAGGTGGGGGTGTCAAAGAGTAAGATTGTCAAAAGGTGGGGGTGTCAAAGAGGGTTAAGATTGTCAAAGGTGAAAAAGGTGGTCGAAGGGTAGATTGTAAAAGTGGGGGTGTCAAAGAGTAAAGGATTGGTCAAAAGGTGGGGGTGTCGAAGAGTCAAAGAATTGTCAAGATGGGCGGTTGTCAAAGAGTAAAAGGAATTTGTCAAAGGTGGGTGGTGGTCCGAAGGGTAAGATTGTCAAAAAGATTGGGGTGTCAAAGAAAGTAAGATTGTTTCAAAAGAATGGGGGTGGTCCAGAGGGTAAGATTGTCAAAAAGGTGGGGGTGGTCAAAGTAGATTGGTTCAAAGGTTGGGGGTGTCAGGGTAAGATTGTCAAAAAAGGTAGGGGTGTCGAAGGGGTAAGATTGTCCAAAAGGTGGGGTGTCGAAGGGTTAAGAATTGTTCAAAAGGTGGGGGTGTCGAAGGGTAAAGAATTGTCAAAAGGTGGGGGGGTGTTGGGTCAAAAGAGTAAGGGGGAATTGTCAAAAGGTGGGGGTTGTCAAAAGATTAAGATTGTTCAAAAAGGTGGGGTTGGTCAAAGAGTAAGAAAATTGTCAAAAGGTGGGGGTGGGGGTCAAAGAATAACATTGTCAAAAGGGTGAAAGGTGTCGAAGGGTAAGAATTGTCAAAAAGGATGAAGGGGGTATTCAAAGAAAAAGTAAGAATTGTCCAAAAGGTGGGGGTGTGCAAAGAAGGGTAAGATTGTCAAAAGGTGAAGGGGTGTCCGAAAGGGTAAGAATTGCAAAAAGGATGGAAGGGGTTCAAAGAGTAAGATTGGTCAAAAAAAGGTGGGGGTGGTCAAGAAGGGTTTAAGATTGTCAAAAGGTGGGGGTTTGTCAAGAAAGGTAAGGGGATTGTCAAAAGTGGGGGTGTCGAAGGGTAAGATTGTTCAAAAGGGTGGGGGTGTCCCAAAGAAGTAAGATTGTCAAACAAAAGGTGAAAGGGGGTGGTCGAAGGGTAAAGATTGTTTCAAAAGATGGGTGGTGTTCAAAGAGTAAGATTGTCCCAAAAGGATGGGGTGTCAAAAGAGGTAAAAGAATTGTCAAAAGGTGAAAGGTGGTCGAAGGGAAGGGGGATTGTTCAAAAAGAATGGGGGTAATCAAAGAGTAAGATTTGTCAAAAGGTCGGGGTGGTCAAAGAGTAAGGATTGTCACAGGTGAAAGGTGTCGAAGGGTAAGATTGTCAAAAAGGTGAAGGTGTCCGATGGGTAAGAAATTGTCAAAAGATGGGGGTGTAAAGGAGTAAAGATTGGGTCAAAGGGGTGGGGGTGTCAAAGAGGTAAGGGGGGTTGTGCAAAAAAAGGTGGGGTGGTCGAAGGGTAAGATTGGTCAAAAGAAAATGGGGGTGGTCCAAAAGAGTAAGGATGTTCGAAAGGGTGAAAAGGTGTCGAAGGGTTAAGATTGCAAAAAGATTGGGGGTGTCAAAGAGTAAAGGATTGTTCAAAAAGGATGGGGGTGTCAAAGAAGTAAGATTGTTTCAAAAGGTGAAGGGGGTGTCGAAGGGTAAAGATTGTCAAAAGGTGAAGGTTGTCGAAAAAGGTAAGGGGGTTGTTCAAAAGGTGAAGGTGTGAAGGGGTAAGATTGTCAAAAGGTGGGGGTGTCAAAAAGAGTAAGAATTGTAAAAAGGTGAAGGTTGTCGAAGGTAAAGAAAATTGGTCAAAAAAGAATGGGGTTGTCAAAGAGTAAGGGATTGCCAAAAGATGGGGGTTGTCAAAGAGAAGAAAAATTGTCAAAAAAGTGAAGGGGGTGTCGAAGGGGGGTAAAGATTGTCAAAGATGGGGGTTGTCAAAGAAGTAAAAGAATTGGGGGTCAAAAGGTGGGGGTCAAAAGAGTAAGATTGTCAAAAGGTGGGGTGGTCAAAGAGTAAAGGATGTCAAAAAGGTGGGGGTGAACCGAAGGGTAAGATTGGTCAAAAGATTGGGGGTTTCAAAGAGGGGTAAAGATTGTCAAAAAGGTGAAAGGTGTCGAAAGGGTAAAGATTGTAAAAAAAGGATGGGGGTGTCAAAGAAGGTAAAAGATTGTCAAGACAAGGTGGGAGGTGGTCGGAAGGGTAAATTGTCAAAAGATGGGGGTGTCAAAGGGAATAAGAATTGTCAAAAGGTTGGGGGTTGTCCAAAGAGTAAGAAATTGTCCAAAAGGGTGAAGGTGTCGAAGGGTAAGATTGGTAAGAATGGTGGTTGTCAAAGAGTAAGAAAATTGTCAAAAAGGTGGGGGTGTCCGAAGAGTAAGGATTGTCAAAAGATGGGGGTTGTCAAAGAAAAGGTAAAGGGGGATTGTCAAAAGGTGGGGGTGTCGAAGGGTAAGATTGTCCAAAAGGGGATGGGGGTGTCAAAGAAGGGTAAGAATTGTCAAAAAGGTGGGGGTTGTCAAAAGGAAGTAGGGGGATTGTCAAAAGGTGGGGGGTGTCAAGGAGTAAGATTGTCCAAAAAGTAAAGGTGGAAGGGTGTCGAAGTAAGATTGTACGGTAGGGTGTCGAAGGTAAGATTGTCAAAAAGGTGGCGGTGTCGAAGGGGTAAAGATTGTCAAAAAAGGGGTGTCGGAGGGGAGGTTGTCAAAGTTGGGGGTGTCAAAAGACTAAGATTGCCAAAGGTGGGGGTGTCAAGATTAAGATTTTCAAAAAGGTGAAGGTGGTCAAAGAGTAAAGGATTGTCAAAAGGTGAGGTGTCGAAGGTAAGTGTCAAAGATGGGGGTGTCGAAGAAGTAAGATTGTCAAAAGGTGAAGGTGTCGAAGGGTAAGATTGTCAAAAGATGGGGGTGTCAAAGAGTAAGATTGTCAAAAGGTGGGGGTGTCAAAGAGTAAGATTGTCAAAAGGTGAAGGTGTCGAAGGGTAAGATTGTCAAAAGATGGGGGTGTCAAAGAGTAAGATTGTCAAAAGGTGGGGGTGTCGAAGAGTGAGATTTGGTCAAAAGATGGGGGTGTCAAGAAGTAAGATTGGTCAAAAAAGGTGGGGGTGTCGAGGGTAAGATTGTCAAAGATGGGTGTCAATAAGGATTGGATCAAAAGATGGGGGTCAGAAGGAGTAGCATAATCGTCAAAAGGTGGGGGTGTCAAAGAGTAAGCATTGTCAACGGTGGGGGGTGTCGAAGGGTAAGATTGTCAACATCAGGTAGGCGGTCGAAGGTAAAGATTGTTCAAAAAGGTGGGCGCTGTCGGAAGGGTTAGGCATTGTCTAAACAGGTGGGGGTGTCGAAGGTGAAGATTGTCAAGGTGGGTACAAAGAGTAAGTATTGTCAAGTAGAAGGTGGGGGTGTCAACAGTATTAGAGGTATTTTGTGTATAAAATGGAGAGGTGGGGTGTCAAAGAGTATACATTGTCAAAGGGGAAGGTGTCGAAGGTAAGATTGTCAAAAGATGAAGTATCAAAAGAGTAAGATTGTCAAAAGGTGGGGGTGTCAAAGAGTAAGATTGTCAAAAGGTGAAGGTGTCGAAGGGTAAGATTGTCAAAAGATGGGGGTGTCAAAGAGTAAGATTGTCAAAAGGTGGGGGTGTCAAAGAGTAAGATTTGTCAAAGTGTGGGTGTCACAGGAGTAAGATTGTCAAAAGGGGGGGTGCGGAAGGTAAGATTGTCAAAAAGGTGGGGGTGTCAAAGAGTAAGATTGGTCCAAAGGTGAAGGTGTCGAAGGGTAAAGATGTCAAAAGATGGGGGTGTCAAAGATAAGATTGTCAAAGATTGGTGTCAAAGAGTAAGCTTGTCAAAAGGTGAAGGTGTCGAGGGTAAAGATTGTCAAAAGATGGGGGTATCAAAGAGTAAGATTGTCAAAAGGTGGTGTGTCAAAGAGTAAGATTGTCACAAGGTGAAGGTGTCCGAAGGGGTAGATTGTCAAAAGGTGAGGTGTCCGATGGGTAAGATTGTCAAAAGATGGGGGTTCAAGAGTAAGATTGTCAAAAGGTGGGGGTGTCAAAGAGTAAGATTGTCAAAAGGTGGGGGTGTCGAAGGGTAAGATTGTCAAAAGATGGGGTGTCAAAGAGTAAG
The DNA here is from genome assembly GCF_015104395.2 of Macrobrachium nipponense. Taxonomy (NCBI): domain Eukaryota; kingdom Metazoa; phylum Arthropoda; class Malacostraca; order Decapoda; family Palaemonidae; genus Macrobrachium; species Macrobrachium nipponense. The sequence continues at coordinate 7,182,025 of NC_087219.1, read as the reverse complement.
ATTGTCGAAAGGGAAGGTGTCCGAAGGTAAGAATTGTAAAAGAGGGGGGTGGTCAAAAGGGAAGATGTTCAAAAGATGGGGGTGTCAAAGAGTAAGATTGTAAAAGGTGAGGTGTCGAAGGGTAAGATTGGTCAAAAGGGAAGGTGTCGAAAGGGTAAGATTGTCAAAGGTGAAGGTGTCGAAGGGTAAGATTGTCAAAGGTGGTGGTTGTCAAAGAGTAAGTTGTAAAAAGGTGAGGTGTCGAAGGTAAGATTGTCAAAAGATGGGGTGTCAAAGAGTAAGATTGCCAAAAGATGGGGGTGTCAAAGAGAAAGATTGTCAAAGAGTGAAGATTGTCAAAAGGTGGGGGTCGAAGGGTAGATTGTCAAAAGGTGGGGGTGTCAAAGAGTAAGAATTGTCATGGGGTGGGGGTCGAAGTAAGAAATTGTAAAGAGTAGAAAACATATTGTCAAAAAGGTGGGAAGTTGTCAGTAGATTGTCAAAAGAGGGGGTGTCAGTAAAAGATGTAAGGGTGTTGTCAAAAGAGTATATTGTCAAAAGTGAGTGTTCGGTAAGATTGTCAAAAGATGGGGGTGTCAAAGAGTAGAAAATGTCAGTGGTGGTGTCAAGATTAAGATCAAAAGGTGAGGGGTGTCGAAAAGGTAAGTGTCAAAGATGTTGTCAAGAAGGGTAAGAATGTCAAAGTGGGGTGGTAAGAGTAAGTTGTCCAGGTGTTGTCAAAGAATAGATGTCATGTGGGGGTGTCAAAAGATATGGTGGGGTGTCACAGAGTAAGATTGTCAAAAGGGTGAAGGTTTCGCAGGGTAGGATTGTCAAAAGGTGGGGGAAGTCAAAGATTGTACGAAACGGTCAAAGGTGGGGTGTCGAAGGGTAAGATTGTCAAAGGATGGGGGTGTCAAAGAGTAAGATTGTCAAAATGTGGGGTTGGGGGGTTTCGGAAGGGTAGAATTGTCCAAAAAGATTGGGGGTGTCAGAAAAGTAAGAATTGTCTAAAAGGTGAAGGGGGTGTCAGAAGAAGGGTAAAGATGTTGTCAAAAGAAGTGGGGGTGGTCGAAGGGTAATTGTCCCAAAAGGTGGGGTTGTCGAAGGTACGATTGGTCAAAAGTGGGGTTGGGTGTCGAAAGATTAAGATTGTCCAAAAGGTGGGGGTGTAAAAGGATTAAGCTTTTCAAAAGGTGGGGGTTGTCAAAGGATTAAAGATTTTCAAAAGAAAGGTTGGGGGTGTCAAAGAAAGTAAGATTGTCAAAAGGTGGGGTGTCAAAGAGTAAGATTTTCGAAAGGTGGGGGCGAAAAGGGTAAATTGTTCAAAAGGATGGGGGGGGCGTCCAAAGAGTAAGATTTGTCAAAAGGATGGGGGTGTCGAAGGGTAAAGATTGTCAAAAGATGGGGGGGGTCAAAGAAAGTAGGGGTTGTTCCCAAAAGGTGAAGGTTTCAAGATGGTTAAGATTTCCAAAAGAGTGGAGGGGTGTCAGAAGTATGATTGGTCAAAAGGTGGGGGGGGTAGAAAGGGTAAGATTGTCAAAAGGTGGGGGTGTCCAAAGAGTAACGATTGTTCAAAAGGATGGGGTGTCGAAAGGGTAAGTAATTGTCAAAAGGTAGGGGGTGTCAAAAGAAGGTAAGATTGTCAAAAGGTGGGGGTGTCAAAGAGGGTAAGATTGTCAAAAAGGTGGGGGTGTCAAAAGAAGGTAACGATTGTCAAAAAAGGTGGGGGTGTCCAAAGAGTCAAGATTGTCAAAAAGGTGGGGGTGTCGAAATATTAAGATTGTCAAAGATAAAGGGTGGGGTTGTCAAAGAGTAAGATTGTCAAAAAAGGTGGGGGAAGGTTCGAACGGGTAAGATTGTCAAAAGAATGGGGGTAATCAAAGAGTAAGATTGTCAAAAGGTGGGGGTGTCAAGAAGGTAAGGATTGGTCAAAGGTGAAGGTGTCGAAGGGTAAGGGATTTGCGCAAAAGGTAGGGGTTGTCGAAAGGTGAAAATTGTCCAAAGGTGGGGTGGGGTCGTAGTGTAAAGATTGTCAAAAGTATTGTCAAAAGGATAATATTTGGGTCAAAAGGTGGGGTGTCAAAGAGTAAGATTGTCAAAAGGTGGGGGTGTCAAAGAGTAAGGATTGTCCAAAAGGTGGGGGTGTCGAAGGGTAAGATTGTCAAAAAGGTTGGGGTGTCAAAGAAGGTAAAGATTGTCACAAAAGGTGAAGGTGTCGAAGGGTAAGAATTGTCAAAAGATGGGGGTGTCAAAGAGTAAGATTGTCAAAAGGTGGGGTGGGGGGGTCAAAGAGTAAGATTGTCCAAAAGGGTGAAGTGGTGGTCGGAAAGGGTAAGATTGTCCAAAAGAAAAAGATGGGGGTATCAAAGAGTAAGATTGTCAAAAGGTGGGGGTGTCAAAAGAAAGGTAAGGATTTCTCAAAAGGTTAAGGGGGTGTCCAAAAAAGAAGGTAAGATTTTCAAAGGTCAAAAGGATGGGGTGCAAAGAAAGGGTAAGATTGTCCAAAACAGTGGGGGTGTCAAAGAGTAAGATTGTCCAAAAGGTGAAGGGGGTGTCAAAGAAGGGTAAGATTGTCAAAAAAGGTGGGTGGGGGTGTCAAGAAGGGGTAAGATTGTCCAAAAGGATGGGGGTTGGTCAAAGAAGGGTAAGATTGTTCAAAAGGATGGGGGAGGTTCAAAGAAGGGTATAAGATTGTCAAAAGGATGGGGGTGTCGAAAGGGTAAGATTGTCAAAAGGTGGTTGGGGTGTCAAAGAGTAATATTGTCAAAAGGTGAGGGGTGTCGAAGGGTAAAGATTGTTCCAAAGATTGGGGTATCCAAGAGTAGAAATTGGTCACAAGGTTGGGGGTGTCAAAGAAGGGTAAGAATTGTCAAAAGGGGTGGGGGTTGTCCAAAGATAAAAGGATTGGTCCAAAAGTGAAGGTTGTCAAAGGGTAAGATTGGGTTCAAAAGATGGGGGTTGTCAAAGAAAAGGTAAGGGGATTGTCAAAAGGGTGAAGGTGTCGAAGGGTTAAGATTTGTTCAAAACGGTGGGGGTGTCAAAAGAGTAAGATTGATTTCAAAAGGTTGGGGGTGTCGAAGGGTAAATATTGTTCAAAGATGGGGTGTTTTCAACAGAAAGGTAAAATTGTCCAAAAGGTGGGGTGTCGAAGGGTAAGATTGGTCAAAAGGTTGGGGGTGTCAAAGAGTAAGTTGTCAAAAGGTGGGGGTTGTCAAAGAGTAAAGTTTGGTCAAATGGGGGTGGGGGTTTCGAAGGGTAAGATTGTCAAAAGGGTGGGTTGTCGAAGGGTAAGGGGGATTGTTCAAAGTGGGGGTGTCGAAGATTAAGGATTGTCAAAAGGTGGGGGGTAAAAGGATTAATATTTTCAAAGGGGTGGGGGTGTCCAAAGCTTAAGGGATTTTCCAAAAGTCGTATTGTCCAAGAGTAAAAGATGGGGGGGTTTCAAAGGTGGGGGTGGCAAAGATAAGATTGTCGAAAAGGTGGGGGAAGGGTCGAAGAAGGGTAAGAATTGTCAAAAGATGGGGGTGTCAAAAGGTAGAATGTCAAAGGTGGGGGTGTCGAAGGGTAAAGAGTTGTCCAAAAGGATGGGGGGTGGTCGAACGGGTAAGATTGTCACAAAAGGTGCGGGGGTGTCAAGGGTAAAGATTGTCAAAAGAAAGGGGAGTTGGTCAAAAGAGTAAGGGATTGTTCCAAAGGTGGGTTGTCGCAGGGTAAGCTTGTCAAAAGGTGGGGGGTTGATCAAAGAAAAGGTAGGGGATTGTCAAAAGGATGGGGGTGTAAAGAGTAAGGGGATTGTCAAAAGGTGGGGGTGTCCAAAGAGTATGATTGTCAAAATGTGGGTTGGGGGTGTCAAAGAAGTAAGATGGCAAAAGGTGGTGGAGTCAAAGATTAAATTGTCAAAAGGTGGGGGTGTCAAAGAGTAAGATTGTCAAAAGGTGGGGTGGTCGAAGGGTTCAAGATTGTCAAAAGATTGGGGGTGTCAAAGAGTAACGATTGTCCAAAAAGGTGGGGGTGTCGAAGGGTAAAGATTGTCAAAAGATGGGGGTGTCAAAGAGTAAGAAATTGTCAAAAGGTGGGTGGGGGTGTAGAAGGGTAGGGAATTGGTCAAAAGGTTGGCGGTGTTCGAAGGGTAAGAAATTGTTCAAAAGGTAGGGGTGGGGTTCGAAAGGTAAAAGAGTTGTCAAAAGGTTGTGGGTGTCGAAGGGTTAAGATTGGTCAAAGATGGGGGGTTGTCAAACGAGTAAGATTGTCAAAAGGTGGGGGTATCCAAAGAGTAAGATTGTCAAAAGGTGGGGGGTGTCAAAGAGGTAAGATTGGTCAAAAGGTGGGGGTGTCGAAGGGTAACGATTGTCAAAAGGTTGGGGTGTCAAAGAGTAAGATTGTCCAAAAGGTGAAAGGTGTCGAAGGGTAAGGATGTCCAAAAGATGGGGGTGTCAAAGAGTTAAGATTGTCAAAAGGTGGGGGTGTCCAAAGAGTAAGATTGTCCAAAAGGGTGAAGGGTGTCCGAAGGGTAAGATTGTCAAAAGAATGGGGTTATCAAACGAGGTAAGATTGTCCAAAGGTTGGGGGTGTCAAAGAGTAGTATTTGCAAAAGGGTGAAGGTGTCGAAGGGTAGAAATTGTCAAAAGATGGGGGTGTCAAAGAGTAACGATTGTCAAAAGGTGGGGGTGTCAAAGAGTAGATTGTCAAAAGTGGGTTGGGGGTGGTCAAAGAGTAAATAATTTGTCAAAAAGGAGGGGGGGGTGGGAAGGGTAAGGTAAAATTGTCAATAAAAGATGGGGGTGTCAAAGGAGTAAAGATTGTCAAGAAAAGGTGAAGGTGTCTTGGAAGGGTAAGATTTGTCAACAAAAGATTTGGGGGTTGTCAAAGAGTAAGAAATTGTCAAAAGGTGGGGGTGGTTTCAAAGAGTAAGATTGTCAAAAATGGTGAAGGTTGTCGAAGGGTAAGATTGTCAAAAGGTGAACGGTGTCTCAAGGGTAAGATTGTCAAAAGGATGGGGTTCAAGAGTCCAAGATTGTCAAAGATTGGCAAAAATGGTGAAGGTGTCGAATGGGTAAGATTGTCAAAGGTGAAGGTGTTCGAAGGGTAAGATTGTCCACCAAAAGGTGGGGTGGTGGGGGGGTCAAAGAGTAAGATTGTCAAAAGGTTTGAAGGTGGTCGAAAGGGTAAGATTGTCAAAAGATGGGGGTGGGGGGTCAAAGAGCAACGATTAGCCATCAAAAGATGGGGGTTGTCCAAAGAGTAAGATTGTCAAAATGGTGAAGGTGTCGAAGGGTAAGATTGTCAAAAGATGGGGGTGTTCAAAGAGTACGGATTGTCAAAAAAGGTGGGGGTTGTCAAAGAGTAAGATTGTCAAAAGGTGGGGGTTGTCAAAGAGTAAGAGTTGTCCAAAAGGTGGGGGTTGTCGAAGGGTAAGATTGTCAAAAGATGGGGGTGTCAAAGAGTAGGATTGTTCAAAAGGGTGAAGGTGTTCGAAGGGTAAGATTGTCAAAGTATGGAGGTGTCAACGAGTAATGTATAATTGTCAAAGGTGGGTTGTGTCCGAGGGTAACGATTTGTCAAAAGATGGGGGGTGTCCAAAGAGTAAAGATTGTCAAAAGGTGGGGGTGTCAAAGAGTAAGATTGTCAAAAGTTGGGGGTGTCAAACGAGTAAGATTGCCAAAAGGTGGGGGTTGTCAAAGAGTAACGAGTTGTCATAAAGGTGGGGGTGTCGAAAGAGTAAGATTTGGTCAAAGGTGGGGGTGTCAAAGAGTAAGATTGTCCAAAAAAGGTGGGGGTGTCGAAGGGTAACGAATTGTCAACCAAAAGGTTGGGGTGTCACAAAGATAAGTAAATTGTCAAAAGGTAGGGGTGGGGTTCGAAGGGTATAAGATTGTCACAAAAGGGTGAAGGTGTCACGAAAGTAAGGATTTGTCCAAAGGTGAAAGGTTGTCGAAGGGTAAGCTATTGTCAAAAGATGGGGGGTGTCAAAGAGTAAGATTGTCAAAACGGTGGAAGGTGTCGAAGGGTAAGATTTGTCAAAAGGTGGGGGGTGTCAAAGAGTAAGATTGTCAAAAGTGGTGGGGGTGTCGAAGGGTAAGATTGTCAAAAGATGGATGGGGGTGTCAAAAGAGTAAGGATTTGTCAAAAAGGTGGTGGGGGTGTCGAAGGGTAAGATTGTCAAAAGTTGGGGGTTGCAACAAAGAGTAAGATTGTCAAAAGGTGGGGGGTGTCCAAAGAGTAAGATTGTCAAAAGGTTGGTGGGGGTGTCAAAGGGTAAGAAATTGGTCAAAAAAAGGTGGGGGTGTCGAAGGGTGAAGATTGTCAAAAGGTTGGGGTTGTCGAAGATTAAGAAATTGTCAAAAATGGTGGGGGTGTAAAAGATTATTAGATTTTCAAAAGGGTGGGGGTGGTCAACAAAAGATTAAGATTTTCAAAAGGTGGTTTGGGGGTGGTCCAAAGAGTAAGATTGTCAAAAGGTGGGGGTGTCAAAGGGTAAGATTGTCAAAAGGTGGGGGTGTCGAAGGGGGACAGAATTGTCAAAAGATGGGGGTGGTCAAAAGAGGTAAGATTGTCAAAAGTGGAGGGGGTGTCGAAGGGTAAGATGATTGTTCAAAAGATTGGGGGTTGCAAAGAGTAAGATTGTCAAAAGGTTGAAGGTGGTTTCAAAGGGTAAGAATTGTCCAAAAGATGGGAGTGTTCCAAAGAGTAAGATTAGTTCAAAAGTGGGGGGTGGGGGGTCGAACGGGATAAGATTGTCCCAAAAGGTGGTGGGTGGGGTCCAAAAGAGTAAGATTGTCAAAAGAGTGGGGGTGTCAAAAGAGTAAGAATTGTCAAAAGGTGGGGGAGGGGGTCAAAAGAGTAAGATTGTCAAAAATGGTTGGTGGTTTTTGTCCAAAGAGTAAGATTGTCAAAAGGTGGGGGTGTTCAAAGGAGTAAGATGTCAAAAGGTGGGGGTGTCAAAGGAGTAAGATTGTCCAAAAAGGTGGGGGTGTGCGAACGGGTAAGATTGTCAAAAGATGGGGGTGTCAAAGAGTAAGATTGCACAAAGTGTGGGGTTGTCCGAAGGGTAAGAAATTGTCAAAAGCATGGGGAGGGGGTGGTCCCAAAGAGTAACGATTGTCCAAAAGGTGGGGGGGGTGTCGAAGGGTAGGATGGTCAAAAAGGGGCGGGCGGTTTGCGAAGGGTAAGATTGTCAAAAAAGTAGGGGAGTTCGAAAAGGTAGATTGGTCCAAAAGGTGTGGGTGTCGAAGGGTAAGATTGTAAAAAGATGGGGGTGTTGAAGGGTAGGATTGTCAAAAGGTGGCGGTGTCGAAGGGTAGGATTATCAAAGAGCAGGAGTGTCAAAAGATAGGATTGTCAAAAGGTAAGAGTGTCAAAAGGTAGGATTGTCAAATGGAAGGATTGTCGAAGTTTAGGATTATCGAAAGGTAGGAATGTTAAAAGGTAAGATTGTTGTAAGGTAGGATTGTCTAAGGTAACAGGATTGTCAAAAGATACCAGGATTGTCAAAAGGCAGGATTGTCAAAGGTAGCTTGATTGTCAAAAGGTAGTAGGATTCTAAAAAAGGCAGTGGGATTGTCAAAAGACAGCAATGTCAGAAGTTCCAATCTTCAGGAAGCAAAAGACGAGCGATTGTCGATTGCTTAGGCCTATAACCGAACACCCACAGCTGTTTAGAGCCTTCTGGCCTAACCCAGACCTCTAACAGAGCCACTTATACGTAGTTTGTGAGGCCTATCAGACGCACCCTTATAACAGTGAGCCATTTGTACGCGGTTGGCCCGCACTATCCCAGACAACTCCCTTATGGATTTCGGCAAAAGAAGGACCACATTCAGCCCGCCATTACCGATATCACTGTATTTCTTTATTCGGCTTAACGGCGCCGTTCCCTTCCTTATATTGGCCAGAGGAGATAGAATGTTGGAAATAAAGAGGTCTGGTACTTGCCTTTATGCCCAACCGTTTTGGGCAGTTCAGGCATACGAGATGGGACGAGGGAGAATAAATTTAGCTTCTGTCTGGGAAATCTTGATTTCCTGAACAGGAGTTGTTTGTAATAATCTCGTCAATTTTAGCTTCATCACTGTCTTATATAATAAAATAATTTATTCAAATATATGTTAGCATTTAAATGAATATTATTATCATGTAAACACATTTTAACTTTAAATGAAGGGAATTATTTATGTTAATATATTTCTACTTTAAACGGATGAAGTCATTTAAGAATATATATCTTAAATTGAATAAATTAAAATAATATATATCTTAAATTGAATAAATTAAAATAAAATATATCTTAAATTGAATAAATTAAAATAATATATATCTTAAATTGAATAAATAAAATAATATATAAATATATTTTACCGTAAATGAATAAAATCACACATGTCAATATATTGTAACTTTAAGCGGATAATTTAATAATAATAATCAATATAATAATAAGAATAATAATAATAATAATAATTTACATAATATTGTTTCTGTGTCTTTTAATCCTTAAAACAAAAGTTCAGAATTCGAACTATGATGATCACTTTTTTTCGTGAAAAATTAACGGTCTTGGTTTCTGTTGTCTAGCTGATACGATTTGCCAAGAAAAAACTCTTACAATTTGCCAAGAAAAAAACTACATTTTGCCAAGAAAAACCTCTTACATTGCCAAGAAAAAACTCTTACGATTTGCCAAGAAAAAACTCTTACGATTTGCCAAGAAAAAACTCCTACATTTTGCCAAGATCTTACGATTTGCCAAGAAAAAACTCTTACAATATCCCAAGAAAAACTATTTTGCCAAGAAAAAACTCTTACAATTTGCCAAGAAAAAACTCCTACATTTTGCCAAGAAAAACCTCTTACGATTTGCCAAGAAAAAACTCTTACGATTTGCCAAGAAAAAAACTACATTTTTGCCAAAAGAAAAACCTCTTACGATAAAAAACTACATTTTGCCAAAAAACCTCTTACGATTTGTCAAGAAAAGCTCTAACGATTTGCCAAGAAAAAACTACATTTTGCCAAGAAAAACCTCTTACGATTTGCCAAGAAAAACTCTTACGATTTGCCAGAAAAGCTCTTACGATTGCCAAGAAAAAATCTTACGATTTGCCAAGAAAAACCTCTTACGATTTGCCAAGAAAAAACTTACGATTTGCCAAGAAAAAACTACATTATGCCAAGAAAAACCTACGATTTGCCAAGACCAAGACTTACATTGCCAAGAAAAAACTCTTACGATTTGCCAAGAAAATACTCCTACATTTTGCCAAGAAAAACCTCTTACGATTTGCCAATAAAAAACTCTTCAATTTGCTAAGAAAAAACTCTTACGATTTGCCAAGAAAAACCTCTTACGATTTGCCAAGAAAACCCTCTTACGATTTGCCAAGAAAAAACTCTTACGATGGCCAAGAAAAAACTCTTACGATTGCCAGGAAAAAACTACATTTTTGCAAAAGAAAAACCTCTTACAATTTGCCAAGAAAAAAAACTCTTACAATTTGCCAAGAAAAAAAAACTACTAATTTTGCCAAGAAAAACTCTTACGATTTGCCAAGAAAAAAAACCCACGATTTGCCAAGAAAAAAAAACCCCACGATTTGCCAAGAAAAAAAACCCCACGATTTGTTTTCCAAGAAAAAAAAAAACCCACGATTTTGCCAAGAAAAAAAAAAAAAAAAAACCACGATTTGCCAAGAAAACAAAACTCCTACAATTTGCCAAGAAAAAACTTATGATTTACCAAGGACAAAAAATACTCTTACGATTTGCCAAGAAAAAACCCTTCCGATTTGCTAATGTAAACAAAAAGAAAAAAAAACTTACATTTTGCCAATAAAAAAACTCTTACGATTTACCAAAATGAATTCTTACGATTTGACAAGAAAAACTCTTAAGTTTTGCCAAAAAAACTCTTATGATTTGCCAAGAAAAACCCCTTCCGATTTGCAAAGGTAAAAAAAAAACTCTTACACTTTGTCAAGAAAAAACTCTTAAGTTTTGCCAAGAAAAAACTCCTACATTACGATTTGCCAAGAAAAACTCTTACGATTTGCCAAGAAAAACTCTTACGATTTGCCAAGAAAAAACTTTTACGATTTGCCAAGAAAACTTACGATTTGCTAAAAAAAAAAAAAAAAAAAAAAAAAAAAACTTACGATTTCCCAAGAAAAAACTTTTTTACGATTTTGCCAAGAAAACTCTTAACGATTTGCTAAAAAAAAAAAAAAAAAAAAAAAAAAAAACTTACGATTTGCTAAAAAAAAAAAAAAACTTACGATTTGTTAAGAAAAAACTCTTACGATTTGCCAAGAAAAAACTTTTACGATTTGCCAAGAAAAAACTTTTACGATTTGCCAAGAAAAACTTATGATTTGCTAAAAAATAAAAAAAACTCTTACGATTTGCCAAGAAAAAACTTTTACAATTTGCCAAGAAAAACTCTTACGATTTGCCAAGAAAAAAACTGTTACGATTTGCCAAGAAAAAACTCTTACGATTTGCCAAGAAAAAACTTTTACAATTTGCCAAGAAAAACTCTTACGATTTGCCAAGAACAACTCTTACGATTTGCCAAGAAAAAAACTCTTACGATTTGCCAAGAAAAACTCTTACGATTTGCCAAGAAAAAACTCTTACGATTTGCCAAGAAAAACTCTTACGATTTGCCAAGAAAAAACTTTTACAATTTGCCAAGAAAAACTCTTACGATTTGCCAAGAAAAAACTCTTACGATTGCCAAGAAAAAAAAAAACTCTTAACGATTTGCCAAGAAAAAAAACTTTTACAATTTGCCAAGAAAAACTCTTACGATTTGCCAAGAACAACTCTTACGATTTGCCAAGAAAAAACTTTTTACAATTTGCCAAGAAAAACTCTTACGATTTGCCAAGAAAAAACTCTTACGATTTGCCAAGAAAAAACTCTTACGATTTGCCAAGAAAAAACTCTTACGATTTGCCAAGAAAAAACTTTTACAATTTGCCAAGAAAAACTCTTACGATTTTGCCAAGAACAACTCTTACGATTTGCCAAGAAAAAACTCTTACGATTTGCTAAGTTAAAAAAAAAATAAAAAAAAAAAAAAACTCTTACGTTTTGCCAAGAAAAACTCTTACGATTTGCTAAGTTAAAAAAAAAAATAAAAAAAATAAAAACTCTTACGTTTTGCCAAGAAAAAACTCTTACGATTGGCCAAAATTAATTCTTACGATTTCAGAAAAAACTCTTAAGTTTTGCCAAGAAAACTTACAATTTGATAAGGACAAAAACTTTCTTTACAATTTACCAAGAAGAAACTCTTACGATTTGTAAAGAAAAAAAAGTCTTACAATTTGCCAAGAAAATTCTTACAATTTGATAAGGACAATAACCTCTTACGGTTTGCCAAGAAGAAACTCTTACGATCTGAAAGATAAAAAGAAAAACTCTTACTATTTGCTAAGGTAAAAAAAAAAAACCTAACGATTTGCTAAGGTAAAAAAAAAAAACTCTTACGATTTGCTAAGGTAAAAAAAACTCTGACGATTTGCTAAGGTAAAAAAAAAACTCTTACGATTTGCTAAGGTAAAAAAAAAACTCTTACGATTTGCTAAGGTAAAAAAAAAAAACTTACGATTTGCTAAGGTAAAAAAAAAAAGCTCTTATGATTTGCTGAGGTAAAAAAAAAAAAAAAAAAAAAAAAAAAAAAAAAAAAAAAAAAAAAACTTACGATTTGCTGCTAAGGTAAAAAAAAAAAAAACTTACGATTTGCTAAGGTAAAAAAAAAAAACTCTTACGATTTGCTAAGGTAAAAAAACTTTTACGATTTGCGAAAGTAAAAATAAAGAAAAAAAAAAAAACTCTAACGATTTGCAAAGGTAAAAAAAAACTCTAACGATTTGCAAAGGTAAAAAAAACTCTTACGATTTGCTAAGGCAAAAAAAAACTTACGATTTGGTAAGGTCAAAAAAAACTCTTACAATTTGCTAAGGTAAAAAGACTCTTACGATTTGCTAAGGTAAAAAAAAACTCTAACGATTGCCAAGGACAAAAACCACTTACGATTTTCCAAGAAAAAATTCTTATGATCTGCCAAGAAAAACTATACAATTTGCTAAAGAAAAAAAAACTTTTACAATTTGCTATGGAGAAAAAACCTACGATTTGCCAAGATAAAAAAATACGATTTAACAAGGAAAAAATTTGTTACAATTAGCCAAAGACAAACACTTGTTGCGATTTGCTAAAGACAAAAAAACTCATACGATCTGCCAAAAAAAAAAAAACTTTTATCATTTGCCAATAAAAAACTATTACGGTTTACCAATGGCAAAAAACATTTACGACTTGCCAAGAGAAAAGAAACTGTTACGATTTGCAAAGCAAAAAACTGCTACGATTTACCAGTGACAAAAAACATTCACAATTTTCCATGGAAAAAGCATTTACGATTTGCCAAGGAAAAAACTACGATCTGACAAGGAAAAAACAGCTACGATTTGGTGACATTTGACAAGGACCTTTGGTGACAATTTGGACCTTTGATTTAATACGATTTGAATCAAGGAAAAACCAAAAAACTACTACGATTTGCCAAGGTAAAAACTGATACGATTTGACAAGGAAAAAACTACTACGATTTGCAAAGGTAAAAACTGATTCGATTTGACAAGGAAAAAACTGTAACGATATGCCAAGGAAAAAACTGCTACTACGATTTTGACAAGGACTAAGACTACTACGATTTACCAAGGTAAAACTGATACGATTTGACACGGAAAAAACACTGTTAATCGATATGCCAAGACCAAAAAACTGATACTATTTGACAAGGAAAAAACTTTACGATTTGACAGGAAAAACACTAACGACCACCAAGGTAAAACTGTTACGATTTTTGACAAGGAAAAAACTGTTAAATATCCAAAGAAAAAACTGATACTATTTGACAAGGAAAAAACTGTTACGATTTGACAAGGAAAAAACTCATACGATTTGCCAAGGAAAAAAATTTATATGAGTTTGAACAAGGAAGGAAAATCTGCAACGATTTGCCAAGGAAAAAATTTATATGATTTGACAAGGAAAAAACTGATACGATTTGACAAGGAAAAAATGCTACGATTTTGACAAGGACAAAAAACTTGCTAAACGATTTGCCAATGGAAAAAACTGAATACGATTTGCCAAGGAAAAAACTGATACGATTTGAACAATGGAAAAAACTAGACTAACGATTTGGCCAAGGAAACAAAAAACTGAGACGATTTGACAAGGAAAAAACCTATTACAACTATGCCCGAAGGAAAAACTGTTATGAAGAAATGCCAAGGAAAAAACTGAATACGATTTGAACAGGAAACAAACTGTTAACGATAGGCCAAGGAAAAAACTGATATGAAAATGCCAACAAGGAAAAACTGATATGATTTGACAAGAAAAAAACTGTTTAACGATAAGCCAAGGAAAAAACTGATAAGAGTTGACAAAGGAAAAAACTGTTACGATGTGCCAAGGAAAAAACTGATGCGATTTGACAAGGAAAAAAAACTGATACGATTTGACAGGGAAAAACTACTACGATTTGATAAGGAAAAAAAAAAACTGTATGATTTGACGGAAAAAAACTGATACGATTTGACAAGGAAAAAACTGCTACGATTTGACAAGGAAAAAACTGCTACGATTTGCCAAGGAAAAAACTGATACGATTTGCCAAGGAAAAAACTGATACGATTTGACAAGGAAAAAACTACTACGATTTGCCAAGGAAAAAACTGATACGATTTGACAAGGAAAAAACTATTACAATATGCCAAGGAAAAACTGATATGAAATGCCAAGGAAAAAACTGATACGATTTGACAAGGAAAAAAAAACTGTTACGATAGGCCAAGGAAAAAAAACTGATATGAAATGCCAAGGAAGAAACTGATATGATTTGACAAGAAAAAACTGTTACGATAAGCCAAGGAAAAAACTGATAAGATTTGACAAGGAAAAAACTACTACGATTTGCCAAGGAAAAAACTGATGCGATTTGACAAGGAAAAAACTGATACGATTTGACAGGGAAAAAACTACTACGATTTGATAAGGAAAAAAACTGATATGATTTGACAAGGAAAAAACTGATACGATTTGACAAGGAAAAAACTGCTACGATTTGACAAGGAAAAAACTGCTACGATTTGCCAAGGAAAAAACTGATACGATTTGCCAAGGAAAAAACTGATACGATTTGACAAGGAAAAAACTGATACGATTTGCCAAGGAAAAAACTGATACGATTTGACAAGGAAAAAACTATTACAATATGCCAAGGAAAAACTGATATGATATGCCAAGGAAAAAACTGATACGATTTGACAAGGAAAAAACTGTTACGATAGGCCAAGGAAAAACTGATATGAAATGCCAAGGAAAAAACTGATACGATTTGACAAGGAAAAAACTATTACGATATGCCAAGGAAAAACTGATATGATATGCCAAGGAAGAAACTGATATGATT
>NC_087219.1:7157558-7162558 GCF_015104395.2 Macrobrachium nipponense | reverse complement strand
ATAAAAATAAATAAATAAATATGAGTGACTTTAAGTATAGACCTAATTCAATATCGTTTTTATCATGGTACTTCCAGAATCTCTCTCTCTCTCTCTCTCTCTCTCTCTCTCTCTCCTCTCTCTCTCTCTATGAGTAACTGTACGTATAGACTTATTTCAATATCGTTTTTATTATGGTACTTTCAGAATCTCTCTCTCTCTCTCTCTCTCTCTCTCTCTCTCTCTCTCTCTCTCTCTCTCTGGATCTGCAACCCGTGCCAGACTGGGTATATATATTGCAAGGGGCAGTTCCTGCTGTTGCTGGCTGTTGCAGAACGCAATATAACTCAGCAGAAAATGGAATGTCCACAAAGCCATGTTATCAGTGTTTTACCTTGATTGGTATTTGCTGCCATTGCATATCTTTGCAACGGAGAGCCCACCAGCCTGGCCTACCCGCCTCGGCTCGGCTAGGCTCGGTTCGGTTCGGCTCGGTCCAGCTCGGCTCGGCTCGACTAGGCTAAGCTAAGGATGTTACTTTCTCCTTAGTGCTTTCTCTTAAGTACTTTTTCTTTCAGTGCATTTCCTCTAGTACTCTCTCCTCAATAGCTTTTCTCAGTACTTGCTCCTCAGTGCTTTTTCCTCAGTGCTTTCTCTTAGAACTTTTCCTTCAGTACTTTTCCTCTAGTACTTTCTACTAAATAGTTTCTTCTCAGTACTTTCTTTAGTATTTTTTCCTCAGTATTTTCCCCCAGCATTTTCCCCTCAGTATAGTTTTCTCTGAGTGCTTTGCTTCCAGTTATTTTCCTCAGTACTTTCTCTAAGTAGTACTTTCTCCTCAATGCTTTTCCCCGAGGACTTTTCTTCAGTACTTTCTCCTCATGCAGCCACAGCACATCTTTTTATAAATGACTTTATGAAATATCAAAAGAGAATTAAAAGAATACCCAATTCCTTTAACTAAATTTCTCTTCTGAATTACTTTTTGTGGAATTCTGCTCCCTATATCCACGTCCTCCTCTACTTTCATTTTCTCTCTCTCTCTCTCTCTCTCTCTCTCTCTCTCTCTCTCTCTCTCTCTCTCTCCTCTCTCTCGTCGTGTCTGGCAAAACAAAGGGGGACATTAAGATAACTAAATCACATTGGCCTCTGGAAATGGTCAAGTTTTCTTATAACGTAAGTCGGTTCACAAATCGAAGGACGTCACGCGATTTTGTAAGGTTGAAATTATGCGTCTTTGCATGTCAATATAATCACTTTGAATTCCTTGAAATAAATTAGGAAATAAATACGGAATATTTGTATTTTTATTATTAATTCAGTATATTCATATTGGATTATATTCAGAAGTATTCACAGTTATCTATGATTACAAATTGAATATTCATTTAAGGACATCAATCTTGATTTTTGTTATAACAGTGAGATATTTATACTTACATGATTTTGTCAAAATGTTGAAAAATTTCACTTTCGTCCAAGTCTGGTCTACAGATTATTGCCATAATCTCTCGTCGTTTTACGTAGGAATTAATTAACATATGATTTATAAATTGTTCTCAGTAGCTTTATGTTGCCCACAACGAGTAACTTATCCATTTAATTAATCTTTAAAATTACAGTAAAAGAAATTCAATTATTCAAAATTAAAATATGTTAATTTCAAAATTCATATCAAAATTCGCTTACAAAAAAAAAGTCAGTCATCCATGAAATTAAATGACAAAAAATTCATCTATTCAAAATTAAGCAAAATGTGCTTTAGAATACATTTTGAGATTTATCCTTAAATTCATTTTAAAATCCGTTTCAAAATTCATCTTAAAAATTGAATTTAAAATCATCTTAAACATTCGTTTTATAATTATTTTAGAAATTCCTTTTAAAATTATTTTAAAGATCTATTTCAAAATTGATTTGAAAGCTCATTTTAAAATTATTTTAAAATTAATTTCAAAATTATCTTAAAAATACATTTTAAAATTATTCTGAAAATTGATTTTCAAGTAAATTTAAAGATTCGTTTTTACATTTTCAAAAATTAATTTAAAAATTATTTTATGAATTCATATTAAAAATAATTAAAAGAAGATGTTTTAAAATTATTTTGGTACTTCAATTTAAAATTATTCTAAGAATTCGTTTTAAGATAATTTACAAAGTTAATAAAAAATATTTTAAAAATCTATTTCCAAAGTATTTTAAAAGTTCATTTAAAAATTAATTTGGAAATTCGTATTAAAATTCATTTAAAATTTCATTTTAAAATTAATATAAAATTTTTCGTTTTAAATTTCATTCAAAAATTCATTTTAAGTCTAATTCAATAATTCATGTTAAAATTGTTTTAACAATTCATTTAAAAATTATTTTGAAAACGTATGTTAAATTTATTGCAAAAAGTTAATTTTAGATTAATTTAAATTTATTTTATAAATTAGTTTTACATTTATTATAAAATCATTTTAAACATTAATTTAAAATGAGAATTACGGAAAGAGTCAGTCAAGTGAATGTTCTAGTTTCCTGAGGAGCCTTCTCGTGGGTTGACTTATATAATCCATGACGAAATTACGGTGACAAGTAAAAATGGAGAGAAACCTTGTGATTTAGGATGAGTGACAAGGGAATGAGAGAGAGAGAGAGAGAGAGAGAGAGAGAGAGAGAGAGAGAGAGAGAGAGAGAGACTGTCAAATGCACAAGACCTTTATCCAGGTTTGACATTCAATTTCCCTCTTTCAGTATAATCGTGAACCCAGATCAAACTTTAATATTTCGCAACATGAGGTCAAAGCAGGTTATTTATGACCTGAGACCAAATTTTCCAGGCTGCGGGAGCTCTCTCTCTCTCTCTCTCTCTCTCTCTCTCTCTCTCTCTCAATAAATGGAATATGGGGTAACGTTACTTATTAACCTAATATCCTTTATACGTATATGGCACTTCCAGATCTCTCTCTCTCTCTCTCTCTCTCTCTCTCTCTCTCTCTCACACACACACACACACACACACACACACACACACACACGCACCCACGCACGGTCAAAAACATCCTTAAAGTTATTAGTCGGAAGAAAAATCATTGCATATGAAGCAACTTTACGTATACGCCTAATTCAATATCCATTTTTCATAGTTTCTTCGTGTTCATAGTAAAAGAGAAAGGAGTACTGAGATTTGACAGGGAAAAAATAACGAATTATGTGTCCACTTTCGTTCAAATCTAAGAGCAGTTCTTATTGCTTGGCCATTCTTTGGCCGAGTAGGCAACCAGACAATCTCCATGCAGTGATAAGGAGTTATAAGGAGTTATTGCCTCCTCTTCTTGCTTCCTAAGGAACTTGAGAGGCAAAAGGGACTTGGTGGAGGGGCGGTATGTGTGTTCTGGGGAAGGGTGGGTTTTGGGATAGGGAGGGAGGGGGACAAACCAAAGTTTGCTGGACTAGAGTTTTCCTTATCTATGACTAGCAAAGCAAAGATCTCTTAGTATATATATATATTATATATATAAATATATATATATATAGAATATATATATATATATATATATATATATATCTATATTATATATATATATATATATATATATATATATATATATATATGTGTGTGTGTGTGTGTGTGTAAATATACTATACATATTTTTATATATATTATAAAATCCACTTAAGAAGGTGAGTGAAAACCGGGACTTTGAACAAGTACATTCGTAGTTATTGAGCACTGAAAATGTAGAATAAACCACGAAAGTGCTAGTTCAAAGACTCGGTTTTCACTCACCTTCTTACGTGGATTTTGTGATATTCTCAAGATTCTCAACCACGTGTTTATTCGTACTACATTGGATATATATATATAAAGATATATATATATATATATATATATATATATATATATATATATATATATATGCTAATTAATTCCAGTTATCCTCTGTATCGCTAAAACCATCTACTCATATGCCTTATCAGAAAAGTAAACAGCCAAACTCTAATAGAAAAAAAGTAAACAGCAGCTCTCTCTTATTCTCTCCCGCCCCAACTGTCGAGTGTTTGATCCCAAACACAGAAATTCTAGCGAATAAATATCCAGGGATTCTATTCTTACGCGACGCCGGAGCCCAGTTGAACGAAGCTTGATTTCCAGTTCAGTAATTCTCAAAACTTAATTCTGAGTCTGTTGTTGCTTCAGCTGCTGTGCTGTTCAAATAGAGGATGAATTTCTTTTTCCAGAATTCGTGGCGCAACAACAATTGAAAGAACGTCAAAATATTCCGATCGCCGTCATTCACGTTCTGTTTTTGGTGAGTGGAAATAAACAATGAGAAATTGGTCTCCGTTTGTACTGACCTTTGGTGGGAAAGACGGAAGTAGATTCAGATGGTCCTGTCGGAAGTGCCTGAATACGTTACGCACGTAGTTCTTTCCTTAGACAAGAAAGTGTGGCAGATTATTAACATAGATAAAGGTATATCAGTGAATCAATTATTTTCGTCTAGAATGATACTTGATATATATCTTTAATCCCAGGGAAAAAGGGTCTTGGTACTTACCACCATCTTTCTGATTGGTGGGAAATTGTTCAAATATGAAACACACTTTCCTTTCATCTACTGATACTTAATATAAATGTTTTTCTAGAAAAATAAATGGATCTTGTTATTATGACGCCATTCTTCTGAGAGGTGGAAAATTTGTTCAAATATAAAAACTCATTTATCTTCCTTTTATATACTTTAATTTTCACGACTTACAATTCTCAAAATTTTGTAAGTTTTTTAAGAATAATTTTACCACTCCTAACAAAGCTGATGACACAAGAAGAAGACCTATTTGTTTTAGGATAAAAAATATATGTTAAAAAGTATATGTTAAGTACCATTCTAAAAAAGCACCAATCCGCTAATATTTCTTTCATTTTACTTTAATCTTTGGTGCTTTGATGTCTAAAGAAAGAAATATATAATGTGATTAATCTATGAGTTTATATAACCTAATAAAATTGGCGATCCAATTCCAAGACC
>NC_087219.1:7150058-7152558 GCF_015104395.2 Macrobrachium nipponense | reverse complement strand
CGAAGAGGCTCTACCCAGATCTACACAATGACGGGAAAGAGGAAAAAATAGACAAGAAAGACAAAATCTGCAACCTTTTGAAAAGAGGGAATTGCAGATTTGGAGAAAGATGTTACTACAAACATCCTAAGATATGTCAAAACTATGAAATATATGGTAAATGTGCATACTTAGATGGATATGGGATGATTGCAGAGATCTGCATCCAAAAATATGTAAAAACCTAAAAGAAGGAAAAGGATGTAAGTTTCGACAAAAAATGCAAATATATGCACCCTGTAGCCATGAATCATAATCAAATAAATAACCAACCAAGTAATAAAATCCAAAATAAGAAAGAACAAAATAAAGAGAGAAATCAAGAATATCAGGTAAAAGAGAAAAGCAAACCACCAATGAGATATGCAGAGGTGTCAGCAAAAAATTTCAAAGCATCAGCTCCGAAATTCTACTCAAGAGATAATAACTGTATTTATTATGCAAGAGGATATTGCAGAAACGGAGAAAATTGCAGATTCAGACACAAAATGAATAATTATGATGAAGGAAGATCAATATTATGGAAAAGTTGGATTTTTTAATGTCAGAATTTCTGGAAATGAAAAAAAGAACAATATACCAGAACAGGAAAGAGACATGGGAAAATCCTTATTACTACCATTATTAAATGAAGGAGAAAACACGCAAACCATCATAGTGATGAATGCGCAGGGTTTAGTTACGAGTAACTCAAAAAGAAAAATAGAGTACTTAGAAAAACTAACCCCAAATGAAAAGAAAATAGATATAATGAATATAAGTGAAACCTGGTATTCCCAAGAGACTGGGAATGATGATCAAATAAAAGGGTGGGTTCCAAACTTATAGATCAGATAGAAAAAATAGGAATCAAGGGGGAACCGCAATATATGGGAAAGACAAAAAACAAGGAAAAATATATGAGAAATATAGTAACTCAGAATGTGAACTAATAGCGTAGAATTTGAATCTGAAAAATTGATGAACATAGTAATATATAGACCTCCTAATACTAAAGAGTTTGACTTAATAATTGGAAAATTGGATGATATATGTAGAAATCACAAGGACTGGACTATTCTCCTATCTGGTGACTTCAACTTTCCTTTCGTAGAATGGAAAGAACGAATAGGAGATTGTGGTTGTACTTATACATATAAAAAAGAGAGTAATAGTAGTGCAGAAGATAAGAGGCAATTTGAAAAGCTATTAGATATGCTACTAGAATACAACATTCAACAAATAAATCACCTGCCAACAAGAAAGGAAAATACTTTAGACCTAGTATTTGTGAACGAGATGAATTATGTTAAAGAAATAATAGTTTATAATGCGAGTATTTCAGACCATAATGTCATAGAATTAACAGTTCATTCCAAAGCAAGTGAAAATAGAGATAAGCAAGAAATGAAAAAGTGGGAAGGATATGGAAAATACAACTTCTACAGTAAAAATATAAAATGGTCAGAAATTAAATGAAGAATTAAACAAAGATTGGGATAACATTTTCGTAAGTGATGACATAAGGGTAAATACGGAGATATTATATAAAATATTGGAGAAAATAGTGGAAAAAAATATATACCGAAGAAGAAAAGTAAACATCATTCATGCATACCAAGAGACAGAAGGATCTTGTTCCAGAAAATCAGAAAGTGGAAAAAAGGTCTTGCAAAAGAAAAAAATGCATGGAAAATTATAGAACTAAAAAGTAAGATAGAAAAGATGCAGAACAAAAGATTATACAATCAAAAGAAAATGAAAAACGGGACTTGGAAGAAAAAACCCTATTAAATATCAAGCAAAACAAAACCCCAAACTATTACTCATATGCGAAGAAGATGAATAAAAGAAGAATAGAAATAGGCCCTCTGAGAATTGAAGGGAGATTAACGAATGAAAAAAAGGAAATTTGCAACATACTGGTAGAACGATATAAGAGAGAATTCACCTATAGAATAGATAATGAAGATAATGATATAGAAGTAAGGGAAGAAAATAGTGAATATTTAGCTGACATAGAAATTAATGAAGCTGATATTGTGCAGGCAATTAATGAAATTAAAAATGGAGCTGCTGCAGGGCCGGATGGAGTCCCTGCTATTTTGTTAAAGAAAGTAGTTCATTCTATCGCAAAGACACTTGCAATATTATTAAGACAAAGTGTAGATACAGGCAAGATTTATGATGAGCAAAATTAGCATATATCACCCCTACTTTCAAAAGTGGATCAAGACTAGAGGCAAGTAATTATAGGCCTGTGAGTCTAACATCACATATTATGAAAGTGTATGAAAGGGTAATGAAGAAAAATATTATGAAACATTTAATAAAAAATAATTTGTTTAATATAGGACAACACGGTTTCGTACCCGGAAAAAGTACACAAACCCAACTGTTAGTCCACCGTGAGAACATATTCAAAAATATGAAAAGCGGGAAATGAAACAGATGTGGTTTATCTAGACTTTGCAAAAGCTTT
>NC_087219.1:7132558-7145058 GCF_015104395.2 Macrobrachium nipponense | reverse complement strand
ACAACTTTAGTCATTGTTGTTGAAATTGAAGAAAACCTAACATGCTTTGTGTGTAATAAAGGTATGAAATGTGGGAAAGACTTTATGGACACACTGTATATATATATAATAACGAGATGGTCAATATCTCGTTATTCTAAAAGGTAGAGATGGACCAAGAGCAGCAGGCAACTGGTAATTGGTAACACATTCTCTCTCTCTCTCTCTCTCTCTCTCTCTCTCTCTCTCTCTCTCTCTCTCTCTCGATATACCTCCCCTCCATTATCTAAGGTCATCAAATCAGAGTCGGAACTTACAAAAATATGCATTTATTTAAAAGCAAAGTATTAACTGAATAACTCAGATTCTTAACAGAATGATTAAATGAAATCTTAAACTCAGAGTCCAAATAACTCAGATAACCTTCGGTAATTAATCTAACACCAACATTAGTTTAGCCATAACATCAGGCACAGTCAACATAGTAATTAAGTCAGTACACCATTTCTCCAATGAACAATCCCCACTCTTCTCCAGAGACATTTCCCCTCTTCCAGAAACGCCTGTTAGAAGACAGGAGAACACTCCTATGAACAGAATATCTCTGAAATAAATATTCAAATACAATCCAGCCACACTTTGGCCAAAATAAAGAAAAGGCTTACCCATTTAAGCACAGTTGCACTGTCACTCAATAAAAACACTTCGGCAGAGCCATCCTGGCCCTGCCTTCTTTCTGTAATAGTCTCCAGCACATCACATTATATATTATTTAAAATATATCATAGCAAATTCCCCTTTTATGTAACATATATATATATTATATATATATATATATATATATATATATATATATATATATATATATATATATATATATATATATAGATTGATAGATAGATAGATACGTGTGTGTGTGTATGCATGTATATCTATATATATATATATATAGATATGTGTGTGTATGCTTGCATATATATATATATATATATATATATATATATATATATATATATTATGACGATCTGCTACCGTCTTTTTAAGGATTCTTTCGTCTGCTATTCTGCCGACTATCTTCAGTGCCATCTAGGAATTTCTGCAGCCCCCTACACTCTACCCCATCTATTGACTGCTGAAGATATCTTATCTTTTTAAACCTCCAGTATCATCGCCTGGGGCATTCATCCATGGAATTTTTGTGTGGTTTCTAGTAAATTAGAATCCTTTGTTTAAAATAAGTTTACTTCAGACGTAAATCATACATCCAGAGTTGAGTTTGGTTTACTGCTTGCTTAAGTTTGGTTATCTTCTTCATTACTACTTGTTTGGAGTTAAGTATTGTAAATAATATGTAAGTACTTTATATATTATATTCAATACGTTTACGTGCTGTTTTTTCTACACCCTGATTACAGTGTATTTGTTTGAAAAGTATATTACAATCTTATACTTAGTACCATCTAAATATTTAGCTGTGAAGTGTAATATATGAAAATCACTGAATAAAATTTGTGCCGTTCTTGAATCAGTGATTGTGAACAAAGACATTTGCTGTTACATCTGGCATCAGATTAATTAAGGAAGAGTAAATTTAAGAGTTAAATATATCCTGTGTTTGTATTACGACACTGAATTTAGTGATAATTTTAAATGTTAACCCCCTGATCCCAAGTCCTTGACGAGGTGGGGGGCTTAGGGATCCACTGCAGAGAGAGTATGCCCCTTTACGCCTACTCTCTCTGCTGTGGATCCAACTGAACATTGGGACCTTTAACTCCTTTACTCCTCCTCCTTATAAATTTTCCCCTTTCCCTTCTTCTTCTTTCGTTGACGACCCTGGCATGGTTTTGGACTATTGAATTGACAGCTCTTTTAACTTGATGGAGGGTGGAGTTGGATGGCATGCCTCTCCACCGTAAAACTAGAGTACCTGACGTGGTTGAGCAAGGGGAAATTTTTAAGTCAAGCCATGCCCACAGTGCTGGGTCCGATCTCATGGGACTGACGACCCTTAAGGCACTGTGGGTATGGCGTATATCCAGGTGAGGGACCCAGGGCAGTTACCAGTGTGTGTAACGGCATTGCCCCTCCCCCGGTTGGGCCTCCTTGGTGAGAGGGACCTCATCCTGGATGAAATTTTTTTAATACTATATATGGAGAAAAAAATTAACCTCACAACGACTTATGGCATGGCAATGGACTGTTCTCAGGAGAACTCAAATAATGAAAATCAGAGTGGTATTAAGACATTATTACCATACAATAAACCCAAAAGAAATAGATATCGCCAGGACCCAACCTTGATTCACATTTGATTCTCTCTTTGGGGAGTCAACTGGTCAGGTTTTTGAACTTAGAAGCTGACAAAGATATATCTTTATTAAAATTAGAAAATTACCTATTGAATCGATGCCCATCGCAAGAGATGAGCATAAGACAAATTAAAAAAAGGGAATGGTTGGTTGAAACAACAACAAAAAACCAATCGGAAAATTATCAATGTATAAAAAATATAGATAACATAAATATAAAGGTTACAAGGCATGATACAATGAACAGTGTGCAAGGCACAGTAGTAGTACCAAATCTTGAGGATGAAACATTAGATAGATTAATACTTTTAGATTCATTAAAGAAAAGGTACAATAATGTTGAAGACTGCGAAGTATATGAGGTCCCAAGCAGGAAAGACAAAAGTCAAACTATCAAAATAGCCAAGATAAAGTTCAGTGGCCAAACCTTACCTTAAAAATTAAAATGCTAGGATTAAATAGGGAACTAAGACCTTATGTTCCTAAACCTATGCAATGCAAGAACTGTTGCAAATATGGTCATACAGCAATTAAGTGCAGGAATATTTATAGATGTGCCTTTTGCAGCTCGCAGGACCATAAACACGCTGGGACTGTGGCCAACCCAATGCGTAAATTGTGGATTAGAACATCATGCCAGATCTAAATTGTGTGCGTTCTATATCTACAATACAGAACTTAAATTACTACAAGAACGAACTGGAATAACGATAAGAGAAGCAAAGCAAAGTTAGAATTGAAAGTGAGAGGATTAAATGACCCAGCTAAGAAATTTAGGTATGCAGACACCTCAAAGTCAAGCAATACCAGAACTGAGACAAATGATGATAATAGAAATAAAGAAATACCACCACAAAAATACAAGATGAAAAGAACTCTTCAAACAAACATAATATTACGACTGTGGAAAATCGATTTAGCTCTTTATCGGAAATTGAAATAGATAATGACATAGAGGAAAACAAAGAAGAATTAAAATCACAAGAATGTGAAAAAACAGATAATACTACTCGAAAGAGGCAACTGGATAAGACCCCACCTAATTCCACCAAACAAGTCTGTAAAAAGATAAATAACCCACCAATCTCCGCCGAAAGCTAAAGTTCAGAAACAAAACACTAATATTCCACTGTCTCCCATAGTAACAATAGTACCTCTAGGAACCGAATCACAAATTCAGATGAAATGGAAAACCAAAATACAGGTCACTACAGTGAAAACGAAGAAATTCAACCATCACCAATTATAGGCGCCACAGGAAAAAACAAGGAAAAACAACAAACTGAGAAACATGAAGATACATGCTGGCTGCGTAAATGCTTTATAGCAATGTGCCACAAAAATAAGACCATAACTAAAGACAGCCTAACCAACACCATAAGAAATTTCATGAGGAATAGGAGTAAGGAAAAAACAAACATCAAATCTCATGAAGAAGGTTGTATGTGTATTGAACACTTAGAATATTACAAAGAGAAACACATCAGTTTGTAGATAATATTCTAAAGAAAATCAAAATGGAAAATCAAATCAAGATAGTAAAAAAGTAACAGTTTAACGAAAGTAAGATTCAAACTACAACAAAAATGAATCAAGACCTACAAAAATACAAATTAACTTATAAAAAATTTTAAGAAAATATCAGCTTTAATAATCTAGGGTATTGACCACTTATATTACACCATTCAATCGTTATATAATTCAATGGAATATAAATGGATTATTAACGAGAATGCACTTAGGGGAAGTCCAACGACTTATTAGCGAACATGAACCAATGATTATATGTATACAACACATAGGAAAACGTGTTCCAAAAATAGGTAAATATCTATTAGCTACAACATCACAGGAAAATGATCTCAAAATAATTTAGGAACAGCAATATATGTCCATAATAAAATTATATACGCCAAATTAGATATAGATTACACTGAATTGCAAATTTCAGCAATAACAGTGAAAATAGAAAATAATGTGTTTGATATAATTAACTTATACAATCAGCCTAATAAAAAGTATGATTTAAACAAATTACAGAAAATAATAAAAGAGTTTAAGAATCCAATATTAATTGTAGGAGATTTCAATGCGCATAACTCAATATGGGACTATAACAACATTACTCCAGATAAAGATGGAGCAAAAATAGAAAACTTAATGAACGCTAATAATCTTTTGTTGTCTGAATGACAGCGAAGTAAATACATATTATTCCAGAACCCATGGAACATTTTGCACAGTAGATGTCACCTTGTTCAAACAAATATAGTTGACAGACTAGATTGGAATATATGTGATGACTCCTACTCAAGTGACCATTTTCCCATAATAATATCCTTATTAAATAATGAACCAAAACCATATTCTCCACATTACAACATGCAAAAAGCAGATTGGGACATTTTTTACTTTCATACCGATAAAATACCGCCCTATGATTATTTGAGAAATCACAATGAGACGAACGATTTCATTGTGTCCTTCATTAAAAAGGCAGCAGACAAAGCTATTCCTCATTCAAAACCCCATAATAAAAAACTTAAAGTCCCCTGGTGGTCAGATGATCTAACTGAATTAGTACGAGAAAAACACTCTTTAGCAGAAGGTTAGATACTCTAAACAGAAGATTCAATAAAGTTAATAAATCAAACCATTCACAGAAGAAAATATATTAAAAACTGACAATTTTTTACTATAGAAATAGATGTATTAAACCTTTATATAATAAAATATCAGCCAAATTTAGAAAAGAAGTAATAAAAGGTAAAATAATATCTTGGAGGTCCTATGTGTCAGAAATAACAAGCGAAACATCCATTCAAAAAGTATGGGAAAAATTCAGAAAAATAAATGGAACAAACATTAGACCACCCAGACAAGCTATATTAGATAATGGAAGTAAAATTTTAGATCCCTTCGAAATAAGTAACATACTTGGGGCAAGTTTTGCCAAAATAAGTAGTGACGAAAATCTAGACAAACATTTTAAAAAAGTAAAAAACAAAGCAGAGTCTATTATACTTAATTTTGAGACAAAGGAAGATATATATTATAATAAAAAGTTCAATATGGAAGAGTTAGAATATGCTCTCTTGAACAGTAATAAATCTGCCCCTGGAGGAGATGATGTTTCCTTTGAGATTGATTTGCCACCTAGCACCTTGGGCAAAATCATACTTATTAAAATTTTACAATCATTTATGGCTCCAAAACTTGTTTCCAGACAAATGGCGAAATGCAATAATAATTCCTATACCCAAACCAGGAAAAGATGCTAGTAATGTGAATAATTATAGACCTATCTCATTAACAAGTTGTATATGCAAGTTATTGGAGAAAATGGTAAATGCACGACTTACATGGCACATTCGTGAAAATAAAATAAAATTTTAAGTCCTACACAGTTTGGTTCACAACGTAATAGGTGTACATTAGATTCTCTGTGTAGTTTGGAAGACCATATACGTAGAGGATTTGAAAAAAAAACAAATTACAATAGCTGTCTTTTTTTTGACATTCAAAAGGCATACGACACTACATGGAGGTATGCAATATTAAAATCTTTACATAATAATAACATCCTAAATTTATTTAAACTTTATGACTGACCGCACTTTTCAGGTGAGAATAGATAATGTTTTTTCCAAAATATTTCCACTTGAAAATGGAGTACCACAAGGTAGCGTCCTTAGTGGTACTTTGTTCACGTTGGCAATTAACAACATCAGTAACATGCTACCGGTTGGAATTAAGAGTAATTTGTATATGGATGATTTTGCAATATATTACACAGCATCACGCATAAAACATGCAGAAAGATGATTAATAAAACTATAATAAAAATAGATGAATGGGCCTCATCAGTAGGATTTAGATTTTCCATAGAAAAAAACCCAAGCGGTCATTTTTTATAAAAGTAAAATTTGGAAAAAAGGTGAAGAAGCAGAATTAAAAATGACCTATAATATACCAATTAGCCAAACTGCAAAATTTTTAGGTTTGATATTTGATGCACACCTCAACTGGAAAGCCCATATAACTTACATAAAATCGAATGCAAAAGAGCATTAAACCTAATTAAAAAACTCTCTCACACAAATTGGGGAGCTGATAGACATACTCTTACTATACTTTATAAAGCAACAGTGCTATCAATTATTGATTATGGAAGTGAAATATACGGGTCAGCTTCAGAAGCAGCACTGAAAATATTAGACCCAATTCACAACGAAGGCCTAAGAATATGCACAGGAGCATTTAGATCCTCACCAGTCTCCTCTGTACAAGTTGAATGTGGCGAACTGCCACTATCCCTCCATAGAGAATTCATAACCTTGAAAAGTGCATTAAGAATCAAAGCAAGTGATTCACCAACTAAAAGTCTATTTGAGTTAAGGGATGTCTTTATAAACAATCATTCACCACCTTTCCCAATTAGAGCTAATAGACTGTTCGAGTCATTAAATATAAATATACAAGTACCTCCAATAGTAAAGTTACCACCCCATTGGACTACGATTAAAGTAAAGACTTGCACTCACTTGAAATATTTATCAAAAAGTTCCGCATATACCCCAGAACACCATAAACAAAAAACCATAGAAAAACATATAAGACAAAAAAGTGCACATTATGCAATATATACCGACGGGTAGGATATGCAGCTATATCGCAGAACAAAACATATCAATTTTCTTTACCCAATCATGCCTCAGTCTTCACAGCAGAGTTGTGTGCAATTAAAGTAGCTATCAAAATTATAAAGCAAACCTCAATTAATAATTTTGTGATTTTTAGTGACTCGAGAAGCGCCATAGAAGCTCTTCAGAATTACAATCCAAAAAATAATATTGTACAGCAAATTCAATTTGAACTCCACAAATTATATAAAAATGGCAAAAATATTGAAATATGTTGGATCCCTGCTCATGTGGGGATAAGAGGAAATGAAGAGGCTGATAAAGCAGCTAAAGAAGCAGTCCAAATGATAAAGCAAATGTAAACATCCCACCAGTGATTATATAAGATATATAAAAACAATAATTGTAAATAAATGGCAAAACGTATGGGCTGAAGAGCCTGAAAATAATAAATTAAAACAAATAAAACAGGATGTTAACAAATGGAGTTCAGCATATCAAAGAGAGAGACATGCTCAAGTAATCCTGACACGCCTCCGTATAGGCCACACTCGTCTGACACACGGGCACTTGATGAGCAGCCCACGCGACCCTGCTCCCGAGTGTTCAGAGTGCAAGGAGTTGGTAACAGTCAGACATGTCTTGTGCGAGTGTCCAAAGTATGACCAGCAGAGACTGTCAACTTTTGGAATAAAACAATAAAAGAAATTTTGACAGAATCTTCTACATTTTCAGTAGTTCCAATTTTGACTTTTCTGAGGAACTGCAATTTAATTGATAAAATATAAGTTTTTTTTTTTTTTAGTGAATTTTAAAACAAAATTTCAAAAATTTAAAACTTAATTCCGAATTTTAATATACCGTTTTAGTATGTATGTAAGGGAACATGAGTAAATGTATTTATTGTGTGTGTGTTCTAGTATGAAAGCGTTTGCCTTTGTGCAATTTTTTTTTATTTATCCTCAATGACCAATTTGGTCCCAGTTCTGGCCTAAGGGCTAGACCTGGCATTTTATCTAATCCTTCGGGCCAGCCCTAGGAGAGCTGAAAATCAGCTCAGTGGTCTGGTAAAACTACTTTTATAATAATAATAATTTAAATGTTAACGTATTTTGTAAACACTGTGATTGGTTGTAGTCTCCAGCATTGATACTTCAAGAGTAAGCCAGGCTCCACGCTTCATTAATAACGTAAGTGTTAAGTTGAGTTTGTACTGGAGAGCTAGAGTTTAATGAACCAATTGTGTAATTAGGTTTCACGGTATATATAGCCAGCCTAGCTTTTCTCCTAACTTCTCAGTAGAGTTTTGAATGAATCTCTACGCCCTATTAGGCACTTATAAGCTAACACATTACGTCACTGGTATTGAAATTCCATTACTTGTAATCTAGGGAAGTCTAGGAATTACAGGTAAATACCTTTTCATAGGTATCACATAGAGATTGTCTCATTCCATACCTGTAGTTAGGTAATAACCTTGCACAGGTATAATTTTTGTTAGGTATGGAATTTTTTTCATACTTAATAGAACATTGAGTTTTGCCACATATACTGCAAGAATGATTGTTATTATTAGTCCATTCTCATTAATGTATATTGTGAAATTGGTAACTATACTTTAGTACGTTGTGAGTTAATGATCTCGGATGATCTAAAAAATCTACTAGTTATAAGTTATTGCTTATAGAGTATTGCACTGTAATTATTCAAATTGTGAACCTATTGTTTTGGATTAATAATGTCTTTTGATGCTAAACACTTTACTTCTAACCCGAAGGAAAACCTTCATACTCTGCAGTATGCCAAGAAGTCTGATTTGTTGGTTTTAGCCATTGCTATTAAGATTGGTGTACCGACAGGAGCTGTGAAAACAGATATCTTACATCTAATCCTGAATTGCCTGATAAACAAAAATATAATTTCACAAGATGATGGGAAACAATATTGGCCCTTAACTATAATAAATAAGGAAGATTCGGCTGTAGAAGTTTTAAAATTACAGATAGAATTGGAGAAAATAAAATTAGATAAAGAACCCACAGCAGAAAGGCTAATTCAAGCAGAATTACAGAAAGAACGACATCACGTAGAGCTGCAAAAGGTAAAACTAGAAATAAGAGAATGAAAATAGAATCGGCAGAAAGACTAATTCAGGCAGAATTAGAGAAAGAACGTGAGCTTCTAAGGCAGAAGTAGAGAAGAACGTGAGCTATCTAAGATAAGATTGCATGAAAAACAGGAGAAGGATATTCCTGAACCTTTCAATGTCTCTAGGGCTAAGAAACTCTTACCTGTGCTTAACGAACAAGAACCTGAAAATTTCTTTGTGGTGTTTGAAGAAACTGCCAAGATCTTAGCATGGCCTAATAATTAATGGGCACTGATAATTAGAAGTTCTTTCACAGGACAAGCAGAGCATATTGTAACTCAGATGATTTCTGAGAATGACTATGATATTTTGAAAAAAGCTATTTTAGATGCTTATTCTATTATAGCAGAAGGATATCGACAGACATTCCGCAGGTCATTCAAGACACCCAACCAAACTTTCCTGGAATTTTGTAATCTGAAGATAAAGCAGTTACAGAAATGGTTGGACAAGGCAGGTATTAGTAACTTTGAAGATTTGAAGTCTCTCCTATTGTTAAAAGAATTCTTGTGCAAGATACCAATTAACATTGCTATCTACATTATGGAACGAGGAGCAAAGAAACCAAAGGAAGCAGCTTTGTGGTGGATGAATACTCCCTAATTCATAAAGGACACCATAAACAGAAAACTTTCGATAATAAGGTGTAAAGAACATGGACATTTAATTCAAGATTGTCCTAAACCTCAGTGTAAAAGTTCTCTTCAACAAACTCATCCTAAAGCAAACTCTTCACCTAATACCAGGAAAAATGATAAATCTAAACCAACTGAACATATGACGATGCATTGTGCCATCAAGGAAAATGGTTTTGATTACTTCAAGTGTCAGGGTAAAATGAAAGACAAACCTGTCACAATTCTTCGTGATTCAGCTAAAGTAAAACTTTGTAAGTTCTAATATGAAATCCTTTATTACTCCCACAAAAAAGGTTCATCACAGTTTCGGATCTTACAAGTGAATCTGTACTTCCCTTAGTAACAATTCCTTTAACTAGTCCTTATAATGGAGTAGTGGAAGTTGCCTATTTGGATAAGGAATTCCCTTGCAAAGAGTTGGACATTTTGATGGGTAATGATTTGGCCAAAGGTAAGGTACATACCAATCTGGTAATACAATCTCCTGAAACATATGTTGAGGCAGAGTGTAACATTGTAACCAGGTCACAAGCATCTCGAGGAGAATCTAAGAGTGGTGTCATACCCAGTAAATCTGTCCCTAGCAAGGTAAATAAGACAACTGACATGCTCAACATTCCTGCTGAAGATTTTGAGAAAGCACAAAAAGTAGATGATTCTATTCAACAGTTGTTTGAGAAGGTTAGAGACAGATCAGACGAAGAGTGTAAAACTCCTTACTTTTATCTAGAAAATAAAGTCCTTATGAGACATTACAGATCGCCTAAGATGTTTTTTCAGGATAACTGGCGTGATAAATTCCAGCTGGTGATACCTAAGGTCTGCCAACAATCTTTGTTGGACTTGGCCCATATTGACAACTGCCATCTTGGAATAACCAAAACATACCAACGACTAGCAGAGGATTTCTACCGGCTTGGAATGTAGAAAGGTGTCAGAAATTTTGTCAAAGCTTGCGTCACTTACCAAAAAGTAGGAAAACCTAACCAGACAATACCTCCAGCACCTCTCATACCTATTTCTGTACCAAAGGAACCCTTCTCTAAAGTCATTATTGATTGTGTGGGACCTTTAAAAAAGACTAGAAAAGGTAATGAATACACTCTAACTTTGTGTCCAACTACTCTTTTTTCCCATAGCTGTTCCAGTTAAAAATATTTCTGCTAAGGTAATTATTTTTACTGTATTTGGATTTTCCACCAGAAGCAAGGAACGAACTTCATGAGCAAGGTATTTCAGGAAACTTTAGCTGCATTTAATATGGAACAGGTAATAGCTACTGCAAATCACCCTCAAACTAATGGAGCATTAGAGAGATCACATCAAACTGTAAAATCTCTAATCAGGAATTATGTTTTCAGTACAGGTAATGACTAGGATGGAGAGCTAGATATACCTATGTATGTACTATGAAGCGTCAAGAAAGAGTCTACTGATTTTAGTCGTTTTGAACTAATGTTTGGAAGAAAACCTAGAACTTGCTGACGGCTGTAAAAGAAAGGATCCTGAAACACAGTGAGGAGGAAGTATTTAATCCTTCAAAATTTATTGCCACATTCAAGAGAAAGTTTTCTAAAATACAGGAATTTGCCCAGAACAACCTACAGATAACTCAAGAAGGAATGAAATTCATTCATGATAAAAAATCTAAGGTAGGAACTGTCCAAGTTGGTGATGAAGTGTTGTTGTACTATCTTATTGTGGGTAGCCCTTTAAGAGAGAAGTATATTGGACCTTACACCATTCCTGAGAAAGCATCAAAGGTGAATTATGTGATAAATACACCTGATCGTAGTAAGAAAACTCAGATGGTTCATGTTGATCTGTTGAAACCCTTCGTAAGAAAAACTCCAGAAGTATGTAACTTAGTATTTCAACAACAAAAACCTGAGCCTTCCTTTGGTATTGAATCTGATGAGAATTCTGACTCCACTGTAAGTAATGAAGTAGTCATGTCTTGGGAAGATTCAAATAATTCTAGCATACTAGGTTCCTAACTTCTTATCTTTACTTTGATAATCGGCAACATTCCCAGCAACTTGAAGATTTGATTTTAGAATATAAAGATATCTTTACAGATACCCCTGGTAAATGTACTGTTGGACAACATGTGATAATGAAATCTGATGTTTCACCTATAAGGCAGCCCTTTTACAGAATTTCCAAGAGAAAGTTAAACATACTAAAGGCAGAATTAGACTATTTAGTAGAGCATAATCTGGTAACTCCTAGTGTTTCATCTTGGGCATCTCCATGTATATTGGTACCAAAACCTAATGGAAAGTTCCGGATGCGTTCTGATTACCGGAAAGTTAATGCAGCTACTATTAAAGATTCTTTCGCCTTACCTAGAATTTTAGACATCATTGATAATGTCAGTAATGCAACCTTTCTCACACAGATGGATTTAATGAAAGGATACTACCAAATAGAACTTACTGACAGAGCTAAAGAAATCTCCAGCTTCATTACCCCCTTTGGATTGTATTCATAAAATGTTATGCCATTCAGTATGTGTAATGCTCCTTCAACATTTCAATGAATAGTGCAATCTGTACTCAAAGGAATAGAGGGAGTCCATGTCTACCTAGATGACATTGTGGTTACATCAAAAACCTGGGAAGAACATCTTAAGAAGCTTGAAGAAGTATTCAACCGTAAAGCAATGGTAACATACCTCGGACATAATATTGAAAATGGTAAGGTACTTCCAAAACAAGTTAATATCCAAACCATCATTGATTATCCTGTGCCCAATAACAAAGTCATTGCATACATT
>NC_087219.1:7055058-7127558 GCF_015104395.2 Macrobrachium nipponense | reverse complement strand
GGTTAACCAATACAAAAGTATCATGGAATGGCTTCAATGGTTTTAATTACTGCAAAGGAGAAAGCTAGTTATACTAACAAGCCCCTCATCTCCTTTTCTTATACAGATTTGGAATTTAATCCAGATGATCCCAGTCCCCAACCCCCACCCCGCCCCTTTTTCTGCAATTATGTGGAAGAAATGAGCAGGTAAAAGAAATTAATGTTAAGACATGCCAATGTTTTCAGGAAGTTAGCTCCGTCATCAGTGTACCTTTTGTGGAGCACCATAGGCATTACCAAAGGGTGTTTGCAGCGTCCTCTCGGCCCCTTAATACATTCACCTTTTAGCCTTTTACTTTAGTTCCATTTCCACTTCCACCTCACCTCCTTTATTTTCCTGGTCTCTGTATTTTGCTGTCCAACCACTCCATCTGCCTCTTTTCAATGTCTTAAGAACTGAATGGCCGGATGTGCCAATCAGTGACAGCCTCAATTTTCATAAAAAGAAATCATTCGAACTGTTCTTTTTACTTACGTCAAGGAGATGCGAATTTCCATAAATTCCAGATCCTTCTTTCCGGATTTCCGGATCTCGGCAAAGGATCGCGAAGGATCCCATTAAGACAAACTCCCAGAAGGAATTTTCTTGGGAGTATGAAAGCAAGATTTTGTGCAAGATTAACGAGGCTCGCGTTCCCTAAGATTAATGAGTTTGTGTGTTGTAATAAAGAACATTACTGCTGCAATGATATTGCAGATAATAATTAAGATGAGTAGCTGTTTTATGTATATATAATACGTACATTATATATATATATATATATATATATATAATATATATATATATATATATGTGTGTGTGTGTGTGTGTGTGTGTGTGTGTGTGCGTGTATACTAAGTAGGTAAAAGCAGGCAGAAACACAAAGGGATCTAGCATTTTGACAGTTTATTCCAACGTTTAGCAATATGTTATTACAACCTCAGTGAATCCTACAATACACTTAAATAAAAAAAAATTCAAACTTCAAAATCTTATAAAATTAAAAATAATAGTTATCTATAAGTCAGCTTAATAGATAGCTGCATTTTATATTTTATATCTTTTTAAAAACTTTTTTTTACTTTATTTATATCTACTGTAGAATTCTCTGAGGATGCAATGACGTATTGCGAAACTATGAAACGTTGCAATAAGCGGTCAAAATGTCAAATCCCTGTGTTCCTGACTGCCTTCATCAACTTAGTGGGACTCTGCCTCCTACAAATATGGGATATATATATATATATATATATATATATATATATATATATATATATATATATATACATATACTATATATATATATATATATATATATATATATATATATAGCATGGAGTTCTATTTAGAATTCGAGATGGTCACCAGCATTCGCCATCGGCTTCTCAAGCCTCCCGGGAACCGCATCAACTAATTTCATCAATTATATATAATATATGATATTATATCCTATATATATATTATATATATATATATATATATATATTATACAGTGTGATGGAAAAGTAACTCGCTTCTTTAAAAAATTATATAATTTATTTCTGGTGGTGAATGCTGGTGCCCATTTTGAATTCTAAATAAACTCCATGGTATGCGCTTTCTAACCCCTCATATTCATTCCTTATAAAAAAATATTGTCAAGAAATAAATTAAAAGAATTTTTAGATAGCGAGTTACTTTTCCCATATTATATATAGATATATATATATATATATATATACCTATATATATATATATATATATGATATATATATATATATATACATATATATAATATATAATATATATATATATATATATATATGTATATATATAGATATATATATATTATATATATATATATATATATATATATATATATATATATATATATATATATATATATATAAAGTAAAGCTGAATGTTTGAATGCACACTGGAAATCCCCGAGGCTTCTGAGGCTTTCATTCCCCTCCCCCTCCACCTACCCTCTCCTCTCCCCTCCCCTCCCTTCTCCCCTCCTCCTCCTCCCCTCCCCTTCACCCTCCCCATCCTTCTTCCATCCCCAATAAAGTATATTTTAGTAAAATATCATCTCTTAATATCAAATGGCAACACCACATCAAGCTTTTCATCGGCAGCTTGTGTGTTACTTTAGAAAAATTAATATTTTTTTCCATTTTTAAACATTCAACTTTTTATATATATTTACTAAAAGCATGTATAATATTACTTCGCATCATGTACTTTACTTAACATAGTGTCGGGCCGCATAACGTGACTAGAAATAACGTGACTAGAATTGCGGCTACGCTTAGAGAGATTTTCCTACGTCTCCTTTGAATTCTTTTGTCGTGTAAAGTATGTGTACTGTCACTGAAAGGACTTTTCTTTACCGTGATTAATCATTCTGTCTAGAATTCATTGCTTTGAATAAACATGTTAATCAAAACCACAACACGTTTTACTTCCTTTCTAAGGTATAACATCGACTGTCATTCAGAGTTTTCGAGGCAGCACCAGGTTGGTAAGCCAGTAGTATACATACATACGTACATGCATACATACTTACATACGCATATATATGTATAATATAATAAAATACATGCATATACATATACATATACGTATACATAACCACATACGTATTTCTATACCAAACATCACATCATTTTGTCTTTCATTACGAGAGGTGGTAATTGTAATTTCCGTACTCTTCTACCAAATTCACCCTCCAAAGACTCTTAACAGCTCCACTGGGAATCGAAGTTAGTCTGAGTAGCATTTAAACGAGCCAGAATTTAATTCTCTTCGTTACGGGAGAATTTAATTGATAAACCTCCAGAAAGAAAGTACTAGTAATTATATTTATCTACTCTGGCATCATTCCGTTCTATTCTGAGGCGTTTATGAGGTATAAATTCTCCCTGAAGAGGAGGATGTTGTGCATTTGGAACGCCGGAAGTTCAAGTTAAGATGCAATGCATTACCACCCGAAAACCTATCTTAAATTTTAATCCTTTAATTATATTTTCGTCTAATTGTTTGTTTATCTACTATTTTCTTTTTTTTACATTTTCCGATAACAGATATATTCTTTCTGCATTTCCTGTTACCTTTTGTTAGTTTTTTAAAGGAGCCATGTAGTATTCTTTGGAACTTTGAATTTCAAGTCAGTGAGCTCTGAATAATAATAATAATAATAATAATAATAATAATAATAATAATAATAACAACAACAACATTAAATAATAATAAAATACAATAATAAATAATATAAACAAGAATTAATTTTAATTAATAATCATTATTAATTAATTATTAATTATTAATTAGATTATTTTATTATTATTATTATTATTATTATTATTATTATTATTTTTATTTTTTTTTTTTTTGCTCTATCACAGTCCTCCAATTCGACTGGGTGGTATTTAAAATGTGGGGTTCCGGGTTGCATCCTGCCTCCTTAGGAGTCCATCACTCTTCTTACTATGTGCGCCGTTTCTAGGATCATACTCTTCTGCATGAGTCCTGGAGCTACTTCAGCCTCTAGTTTTTCGAGATTCCTTTTCAGGGATCTTGGGACCGTGCCTAGTGTTCCTATGATTATGGGTACAATTTCCACTGGCATATCCCATATCCTTCTTATTTCTATTTTCAGGTCTTGATATTTACCCATTTTTTCCCTCCCTCTCTCTTCAACTCTGGTGTCCCATGGTATTGCGACATCAATGAGTGATACTTTATTCTTGATTTTGTCAATCAACGTCACGTCTGGTCTATTTGCACGTATCACCCCATCTGTTCTGATATCATAGTCCCAGAGGATCTTTGCCTGATCGTTTTCTATCACTCCTTCAGGTTGGTGCTCGTACCACTTATTACCGCAAGGTAGCTGATGTTTCTTGCACAGTCTCCAGTGGAGGGCTTTTGCCACTGAATCATGCCTCTTTTTGTACTGGTTCTGTGCAAGTGTCGGACATTCGTTTGCTAAGTGGTTTATGGTCTCATTTTTCGTATTGCACTTCTTACTTATGGGAGAGATGTTATGTCCATCTATCGTTCTTTGACCATATCTGGTTCTTAGGGTCTGATCTTGTGCCGCTGTTATCATTCCTTCAGTTTCCTTCTTGAGCTCTCCCCTCTGTAGCCATGTCATGTGTCATCACTGGCTAGTTCTTTAGTCTGTCTCATGTATTGTCCGTGCATTGGTTTGTTGTGCCAGTCCTCTGTTCTGTTTTTCATTCTCCTGTCTCTATATTTCTGGGTCTTCGTCTACTTTTATCAGTCCTTCTTCCCATGCACTCTTTAGCCACTCGTCTTCACTGGTTTTTAGGTATTGCCCCAGTGCTCTGTTCTCGATGTTGACTCAGTCCTCTATACTTAGTAGTCCTCTCCATCCTTCCTTTCGCGTTATGTATAGTCTGTCCGTATTTGCTCTTGGGTGTAGTGATTTGTGTATTGTCATATGTTTCCTAGTTTACTGGTCTATGCTGCGGAGTTCTGCCTTCGTCCATTCCATTATTTCTGCGCTGTATCTGATTACTGGCACTGCCCATGTGTTAATGGCTTTTATCATATTTCCGGCGTTGAGTTTTGACTTGAGTATCGCCATGAGTCTCTGCATATATTCTTTCCTGTTCGTGTCCTTCATCTCTTCGTGTTTTATATACCCTCCTTCCATTATTCCCAGGTATTTGTATCCTGTCTCATCGATGTGTTTGATGTTGCTCCCATCTGGTAGCTTTATCCCTTCAATCCTTGTTACTTTGTTCATTTGTATGTTGACTAAGGCATCTTTTTCTATTGCAAACTCCATTATTATTATTATTATTATTATTATTATTATTATTATTATTATTATTAATAACAATGTTGAAATTTCTTTTCCTACTGCTATATGAACAACTCTCTCTCTCTCTCTCTCTCTCTCTCTCTCTCTCTCTCTCTCTCTCTCTCTCTCTCTCTCTCATTCGAGCACAATTTGATAATAAGAGCTTACTATGGGTTACATTGAGAAACAAACCGTTTATTAGTAAGAACTGTAAGACCTTTCCCATCTCTCTCTCTCTCTCTCTCTCTCTCTCTCTCTCTCTCTCTCTCTCTCTCTCTCTCTCTGCGGTTTAATTTTCTGCGTCAGGCTTCGTAAACATGCGTGTGTGTTTGGGGGGACATTCTGCCAAATCTGATATAAATCAGCGGAATGGAGAATGTCTGTGGAACTGAGGTACACCAATGTTTTAGCTTGTTTGCTTTCAGCATCGTTGAATATTTCGCAAAAGAGAGCAGTTTTCCCAGTTCTGCTTTCGATTGCTTGCATTGAGAAATGGAAGCGCAGACGATGTTATATTATGCATGCAAAAGAAAGATGGTTTCACTTCTCAGAAGTTACTCGGGATGATGATGATAATAATAATAATAATAATAATAATAATAATAATAATAATAATAATAATAATAATAATAATAATAATAATAATAATAATAATAAACTCAAACTCACCACAAAACCTCCTACATTGAATGTGAAAATTTAACTTTACTACCTTTAAATAAACCCGTAACGCTTTATATTGTAATTTATGAAACATACACTGTGGATACGAAATATATTCATCCTATACAATTTCCAGTAACGTAAATACAGCGTTTGAACACCAAAATAACATATTTACATATACTACGGGATCGTGAGTCAACTTTTGAGCGCCGACAAATGGGCGCAAGACAATTGAGCACAGCATCATTTGAGCGCCGACATTTGAGCGCCATAAATTCAAATCAATCGTTTAGAAAAAAGTAAACAACGCTGATTATATTTTATTTGACTATTACAATCGTTTGGTTGCTATCGTTAAATTAGCTGTTGCAATTTTTCAGGATCAGTACGTTTATTTGTAAAAAACAAGCCGTTAATGAAATTTTAACAAATCTTTCTTGAAGGCAAAGAAAATATATTGTGAGAAGGGTACTTCTGTTACAGACTAGACAGAAGAGTACTTTAGAGTGGCAAAAAGTCATGGCGTTGTAGATGTCAACTGGCCATATGCATCCTACAATTTACAAATTCATAGATATTTTAAGAGATAAACTACAATCATACATCAAATATAGTTATCCGATTAGATACTAGGCAGCATGAAGATGCAAAGCAAAGTAAATACTTAAGAGTCAATAAGGCTATATCAAAAATTGTTAGCGAATATTCTTCAAGAGACCGACTAGAATATCTTCGTTCAATATCTTTTGTTATTAGCATGCAGAAGTAGAAATTTGGTTTTATAAACAGTTTTTAACATGATTTTATTTAGATTTAATTCTATTTACATGTCATAACAAATAAAGCTTAAAACTGTAAATTTCTTCATGACGCTCAAATGTTACGGTGCTCAGTTGTTGTGCGCTCAATTGTCGGCGTTATTTGTCTTGCGCTCAAAAGTCGGTGAGCCCTATAGGATAAACCGAAGTTCTATATGTGTAATTACATTAATGCTAAGGATGTACTAATGTCTAGAATAGATTGTAATTGGGAAACACTCTGTATCACGAGAGTTGGTAAGCGTTCTAAAGGGTCCACAATAATATAATTGTTAAAACTTTATAAAGACTTTCGAACCCTTTTCTGGGTTCATCTTCAATCCAAATGAGTAATTTAGCATAACAGTACTGGGGTAAATATAAAAATCAAGATACAAAATCACTGAAGATTGTTGACACCGGTAGTTAGCTCACAAATAGAGGTGATGAGGAAAGAGGGAAGTTATTCAAACTGGGCGATTTCCTCTGCTCTGTTGGTATTCCTGGCTGCAATTCTACTCGACCTTGGGACGGGTTGACGTCATGTTGCAGGAGGTCCTTCATCCGGAGGAGGCGCAGATTGGGCACGTAACCAGACTCCCCTTGGGCAGCGGTTACCAGGACAGGGAGAAGCAAGACTGAAGCAGCATCCGGAGAGGGAAAAACAGAGCCTGTCCTGAAGTTAAAATCTTTAAAATCATACTGATAAAATCAACACATGGATCTTTGTTGACAAAAGACTCATTGCCTTTGAAGACCCATTCGTTAATTTTTATATTATCAGTATATTTCTAAAAGATTTTAACTTTAGGACAGGCTCTGTTTTTCCCTCTCCTGATGTTGCTTCACCCATGCCTCTCCCTGTCCTGGTAACCTCTGCCCAAGGGGAATCTGGTTACGGTGCCCAATCTGCACCTCCTGCAGATGAAGGACCTCCTGCAACATGACGTCAACCCATCCGGAGGTCGAGCAGAATTGCAGCCAGAAATATCAATAGAGGAGAGCAAATCGCCCAGTTAGATTAACTGCCTTCTTTCCTCAACACCTCCTCTATTTAGGAGCTAACTACCGGTGTCAACAATCTTAAGTGCTTTTGAATTTTGATTTTGATGTTTACCTCAGTAATTTTATGCTAAATTACTCATTTGGACTGAAGATGAACCCAGAGAAGGTTTTGAACGTCTTTATAAAGTTTTACATGAGGTTTTAACAATTATATTACTGTGGTCTCTTTAGAACATATATTGTAATTTTAAAATATCTGTTTGCATATAATATAGGGAGAGTTTATATTCTAAATATGGAAATATATTGTTGTCCCTGGATGTACTGGTCTTATAAGTGTCATGGTAATCGCTCTATAGCAAGGAATTATACATTAAAAGAAATGAAAATGCATATTCTTCAAGTAGGTCTGCAGTAAAGAGGCATCCGCACACATGTTGGAGGCGCCTGTTTTCTTGATAGTTCTAGAATCGTCAGGTGGGATATCGAACTCAACAGGCACCGAAGTGTCAGTAGGAACGCCGCAATTTATGATGCAACATTTCGTCTAGATCCTTCTAAAAAGTTCCTGTCGGGAGTCTGTGACATTCGCTGGTAGGCCCCTCCCCTAGATCACCGTATATATACGACTGGCGAAGTAAAAGAGATCAGATGAGCAGAGATCATCAGTGAGAGATCCTCAAAGAGAAATAAGAGAAGAAGGAACAGATGAAGGATTAGAGAGGAAGAAGGCGCATGTAGTGGAATCAAGTAATAGTTACGGTGATGAATTAGCCACCAACGTTTTGAATAAGAATGAGCTAGTCAAGTTTCAGAGAGAGGATGAGACACTAATCAAGTTTTTGAATGTGAACTGGATGATGATCTCGATAATGTTTGTAAGGAAATGTTTTGTTTAAAGGACGAAGTTTTGTGTCGTTATGTTCGTCCTAAGTCAGGTAATAAAGACGAAATCACAGTACAATTAGT
This sequence comes from Macrobrachium nipponense, assembly GCF_015104395.2. NCBI lineage: Eukaryota > Metazoa > Arthropoda > Malacostraca > Decapoda > Palaemonidae > Macrobrachium > Macrobrachium nipponense. Next base: position 7,119,284 of record NC_087219.1, on the reverse strand, counting down.
GGTTCCTAGGAAGCTTCGTGAACTAGTTTTGAAGTTAGCACATGATGAGCAAGGACATTTAGGAGTAAATAAAACTTTCAGGTGTATTAGTAGGGCGTACTTTTGGCCTAAAATGAGGAGTGACGTAAAGAGGTAAGTTTTAAGCTGTCATGAATACCAAATTGCCAGGAAACTGAATCAAGTAATTCCCAGAGCTCCATTGTGTAATATTCCTTCAGTAGGCCAACCTTTTGAGAATGTAGTTATCGATATGGTCGGACCGTTGCCTAGAAGTAAGGGAGGGAGTATATATCTGTTGACAATCAATGATAGACTAACTCACTATCCAGACGCGATACCCGTAAGAAGCTGTAACGCGAGGACTGTAGTTAAACGATTATTAGATTATTTTTCTAAGTTTGGTCTGCCGCGTAATATGCAGAGTGATAATGGTAGTAATTTTGTGTCCAAATATTTCAGGGACAGAATGAAAGAGTTAGGCATTAAACTCGTAACTTCCACATCTTATCATCCCGAATCACAAGGCATTGTGGAGAGGTTTCACCAGACGTTAAAGAGTTGTTTACAAAAACTGTGTAATATGACTGGGAAGAAAAGTTACCTTTTGTTCTGTTAGCTTTAAGGTTGGCACCGAATGACACTACAGGATTTAGTCCTTTCGAGCTGGTTTTTGGTCACACCGCTAAAGGTCCTTTGGAAATGTTAAAATGTAACTTAATGCTTAAAGAAGATAGTGAGGACTACATAACTAATTCAGAGTATTATAAAAGCAATTTAAGAGATGCTTGGCAACTAGCAAAGGAGAACGATAGTGAAAGTCAAGGGGAAACTAAAGGGAAACATGATCTTAGAGCAAAAGAAAGAAGTTTGCGTGTAGGAGATAAAGTTTTAGTATTAGTCCAGAAAGAAGGTCCCTCTTTATCTTATAAGTTCGAAAGGTCCTTTTTCGATTTTAAAGAGGGGGAATCTAAAATATTTAATAGACATGGGTAAGCGTAGATCAAAGTGGCTACATGTAAACTTGCTCAAGTAGTAACAGTGTCTCAGAAAGAAATCAGTTTTGAGAAAAACTCCGAGGTGCTTAAGAATTTCGAAGTTTTTAATCAGGGTTTAGAAAAGGAAAAACTGACTGAAATTCGTAATGTTTTAGTGAATTATCCTGGAGCTATTAGTGACAAACTAGGCCTAACCAATGTTTTAGAACATGATACTGAGTTGCAGGACACGAAACCCATCAGGAAAAGTCCATATCATCTGAGCCCAGAAAAGGCAGAATCTGTGAGGAAGGAAATTAGTTACATGCTAGATAATGATTTGATAGTACCTAGCGAGAGTGAATGGAGTTCCCCAATAGTTCTGGTGAAAAAGGAAGATGGATCAAATAGATTTTGCTTTGATTTCCGGAAGGTAAACAGTGTAACTAAGCAAAGTAATTTTCCCTTACCCAGGATTGATGATTGCTTAGATAGAATCGGAAATTCCAAGTTCATCTCAAAGCTTGATTTGGCTAAAGGTTATTGGCAAGTACCTTTAGTGAACGAGCCCGGAAAATATCCGCCTTTATAACGCCATTTGGTAGTTTCGAGCCCAAAGTTATGGCTTTTGGCTTGAAGAACGCAGCCAGTACCTTCCAAAGGTTAATGAATAAAGTTTTAAATGGCATCAACAACTGTGTCGTATACTTAGATGAACTGGTGATATTTTCAGAGACTTGGGAGGATCATGTAAGAACTTTAGCAAGAGTCTTGGAAGCCCTTACCAAAGCGAATTTCGTTCTTAATCTAAGGAAATGCGAATTTGGGAAAGCCTCTATTACTTATCTAGGACATAAAGTAGGTCTTGGTAAAATCTGTCCAAAGGATCGGAACATAAAAGCTATCGTGAATTTCCCAATCCCAACAACTAAAAACAGGCCATGAGATTTCTCGGAATGGTTTCGTATTTCCGTAGATTCGTACCAAATTTCTCAGAATTAAGCGCTCCCATAACTAATCTGTTTAAGAAAGGACGCAGTTTTGTATTTGATGTCGCGTGTTTGGAAGCTTTCAACAAGTTAAAGGCTATAATGATTCACGAGCCAGTTCTATTATTACCTGATTTTGGTAAGGAGTTTAATTTAGCGATCGATGCCAGTGATATTGACATAGGAGGGGTTTTGTTACAAGAAGTGAATGGAATAAAACTCCCAGTTGCCTATTACTCAAAGAAACTGAATAAAGCTCAACAGAACAATTCCATTATTGAAAAGGAATTGTTTGGTTTAGTTACAGCCTTGCAACGCTGAGATTTATGCACGTAGTAGTTCTGTTTTAACTGTGTATACTGATCATAATCCGTTAGTTTATTTGGAGAGGTTTAAGAATAAGAATAAACATCTCATGCGTTGGAGTTTAGAATTACAAGACTATAACCTGAAAATTGTTAATATAAGGGGAAAGGATAATGTTATAGCTGATAGCCTCTCTAGATGACCGTTTTCTGTTTGGGCACGAATGGGTGTGAGTGGAGAAGTGTGCGTGTTTAACTGGATTAAAACTTTATGCAGAATTGTTCCCTTGCTGTTTGATTCTTGTTTCTCTTTAGGAAAAAATAAAATCCGTTGATTTCATTTTTTTTTCTTTTGGGGGAACGTGTCATGGTAATCGCTCTATAGTAAGGAATTATACATTAAAGGAAATGAAAATGCATTTTCTTCAAGTAGGTCTGCAGCAAAGAGGCATCCGCACACATGTTGGAGGCGCCTGTTCTCATGATTGTTCTAGAATCGTCAGGTAGGATATGGAACTCAACAGGCGCCGACGTATCAGTAGGAACGCCGCAATTTATGATGCAACATTTCGTCTAGATCCTTCTAAAAAGTTCCTGTCGGGAGTCTGTGACGTTCGCTGGTAGGCCCCGCCCCCAGCGAAGTAAGAGAGATCAGATGAGCATAGATCATCAGTGAGAGATGAGCAGAGATCATCAGTGAGAGATCCTGAGAGAGAGATAAGCGAAAAAGGAACAGATGAAGGATAAGAGAGGAAGAAGGCGCACGAGAGTTTGATCGGAATCGGGTCAAGTCGTCCAGTTATAGAGAGAACGACAGAGGTATTCTGATGAAGAGCAAGCCTTCAGAGAAGAAACGTCCTACAAGTTGGTTTTGAGGAGTAACCTGCCCTTCAAGTATCAAGAATAGACATTGCTTTCTGCAGTATGTAGTCAAGACGTCTAAAGTTCTACAGCTCTCCTTTGTGAAGCCATCGCTTCGAGCATTGATTTTCGACAGCTGCTAAAACTGGCCTGCAAGTATTTCATTACCTCACTGTTTCCCCAGTTCACGCATTGTAAGATTTTACTTTTGTTATGTAAATAGGAGAAACCATTCTGCATTTATCTTTGTTAGTAAGCTTGTAAATAAACTTTCGTTCTGTTTTTGTTTCTTTCCTTATTCGTATCCCCAGTTTCAACTGGTGGTGTTGAATCTTTTTTGTTTATTATAATATCGAACCTGTAGTGGACCTCGGGGGTTCGTGACGATATGCAACGTTGATAATAAAATTCCATTTGTGCTTATTGGTTAGAATAACCTGAAGCATAAATTTGTAAAAATGCATTCATATTATGAATGACTGGGCAATTATTATTATTATTATTATTATTATTATTATTATTATTATTATTATTATTATTATTATTATTATTATTATTTTATTATTATTATTATTATTATTATTATCTGAAGATAAACCCTATTCATATTGAACAAGCCCAACACAAGGGCCATTGACTTGAAATTCAAGCTTCCAAGAAATATTACGGTGTTCATTTGAAAGAAGTAACAGAGGGTAATAGGAAATACAGAAAGAAGAGGTCAGTTATAAAAAGAGATAAACTAACAAGTTAATAAAAAGAAAAAAGCAAGTAAATGTATTTTAATTTTTTAACAAACAAGGAAATTTGTTTTATGGTAATAATGCATTGCATCTTCGCTTGAACTTCTGAAACTCCAATTGCAAACATTCCCTGGGAGGCTGTTCCAGAGTCCAACGGTGTGAGGAATAAAGGACCTCTAGAACTGAGGAGCTCTACAGCGAACCACATTTACTGCATATTAGTGCAGCTGTGCAGCGAATCTGGTTTTGCCCTCGGCAGGAAAATAGGATCGCGGATTAATTGTGAATGTGAAAGATCTCAGTTAAAATACAACTTATGAAAAACTACCAAACAGAAGACCATCCGACGATGGTCCAGGTCATAACTGCTAATGTTCGGATAAATCGCATGATTCTTGATGGTTAAAATAAAATAAAAGAAATAGAATTCTAGGAATTAATCCAGACCATTCTCATGAGAGAAATTGACGCGCTTGCGCGTTCCCTAACAATGAAAAACGCGACGCTGTCGCTTCCGGACGAAAATAAAAGACCTTTTAAATGGAGGCAGAAGAAGTCATTTACTCTTAATGAACTCTCTCTCTCTCTCTCTCTCTCTCTCTCTCTCTCTCTCTCTCTGTCGAGTTTTGTCTTACTTTCTCGTTTTGACTGGCTCTCTCTCTCTCTCTCTCTCTCTCTCTCTCTCTCTCTCCCTCTCGCTTCGACACCCCCTTACTCTCTCTCTCTCTCTCTCTCTCTGCTCCATTGAGAGAGAAGATTGCAAGTTCGAGGAGAAAGAAAAGAGAGACTGGGAATACATTTCCCCTCAGCGCTCAAAATAATGACGCCCATCTTGAAATTCTATTTAAGAACGAAAGTAGTAAACGTGGCAACACCATAATGCTGTTCCCTTAAAATAGTGACCCTGTGAGACTGCTGAACCCTTCACCACCTTTCTCAACCGTGACCTAAGGAAAGACAATACGTAATATAGGAATTTTCAAATTGGGACGGGAGATTTATGACGAGACACGAAAAACAAAGGATAAGAACGCCACGGTAAATGTGATACCACAACATTGCTGTTTCTTTGAGATTAGTGACCCTGTGAGACGTCAAATCCCCTCATCCTCGTGTGGCCTTGACCTAAGACACAAAAAATAATAGGAAGGTCAGAACAGGATGGAAGATTTTTTATGTCACCCAAAACAAAGGATGCAAAACGTGGCAACGCCGCAATGCTATTCCTTTTAAATTAGTGACCCTGTGAGATGGCAAAACCCTTCACTCTCCTTTAACCCTGTCCTAAGAAACAAAAAAGAAAATAGGAGAAGATCAAACTGGAACGGAAGATTTATCACGTGTCAGGGAAAACAGAGGAAGATAGAAATTCCCATAGGACAGTCACCCACTGGTCAATCCGGGAATGTCAGCTTGAATCCCATCTCGATGTACAGAGTACTTTGGATATTTTCTTGATTAGTGGGCAGAAGAAATTCAGATCTAAAGGATGCACGAGTGGGAGGGATTAACATCAATTTAGAAACAATGGAAAGTGACTTTTGAATGCAATGATGGAAATTATCATTGAAAATGACTTTTTCAGATTCAATATACATATACATACATACATATACATATATATATATATATATATATATATATATATATATATATATATATACTTATGTATAGTTATATATTTTATTATATACAAATGTATATATATATATGATATATATTTATATATATATTACTTATGTATATGTATATATACTTTATATATACAAATTATTAATATATATATATATATTAGATATATATATATATAGCTATATATATATACTATATATATTTGAGTCTGTAGTATAAAGGTCACACCCCACCCGTCTCTCTCAAGTGTTAGGAAAAGGTCCCTGGTGGGTTCGAGCCCAAAAAAACCTAGGGGTCAGGGTCCCTTTGATCGACCTACTTACATTTATAATGTCCTCATTATTATGTTATAGGGACACACCATTAATGATGATGATATGGCGATGATAATGATCATTATAATAATTATAGTAATTGTAGACTGGAAAAAAGGGGGGAACTGACTAAGGCAACGCTTTAATAATCTTAAGTGGAGGATCCGAAGCTCCTTTATATAATCTGGCTCCTTTTTATATGGGGAACAAAAGCTTTTCCACGAAGGAGGAAAAATAGAAATAAACAGCGATAAAAAAAAGGCAGCTCCGGGAAGGCTAGCTAATTACTAGCTGAGAGAGAGAGAGAGAGAGAGAGAGAGAGCTGGCACAGGTTACCTGTACGATACGTGAAAGAATTTCAGTCATTGCAAACCATTCGAGTAAAGTGACAGCATTAGTCTATCTTGAAAATAAGTTACCTTGAATTATAAAAATATTTTTCATAGAAAATGAAAGTTCTTATAGAAAATCAAAGTTGCGTTAGATCATAAAAGTTCAGTAAGAAGAGAAAAGATTTGCTAGAAAATAAAAGTTGTCAGGAGATAAAAGTTATGTTAGAGCGTGAGAGAGGTTTAAGAAATATTAGTTATATAATGTTAGATTTAAAAGTTATTTTAGAAAATAAATATTAGAAAATAATAGTTATGTTAAAAATAAAAGTTATGTTAGAAAATAGAAGTTCTGTGGGAAAATAAAAGCTCTCTTAGAAAGTAAAAGTGAGGTTAAAAAATAGAATCTCTTCTAAAAAACCAGAAGTTATGTTACGTGAGAAAATAAAAATAAAAGCAATATGATCCCCCAGTAAGTGGTTCCGTTATTAGCGGCTCAAATGGCTTCATAAACCGATATTTTTATTGAGATTTGTAGGAGTTTCTGCTCAATATCTGAGGTGGAGTGTTTGCCTTCCTTTGGCTGTTGAGGGAGGTATTCAAAGAAAGTATCCATAGGCTCATATTAGGAATCATTATGTACTGTATATATATATATGTGTGTGTGTATGATTTTTTATCATATCAACAAGTTATGAATGTCCCTTAATATCCAATTCGCTCTACCTCGGAATTAGTATATTTTCATATATGTTAACCGAAAGGGAATTCTTTAGTTGATAATAATTTTGCGTATATGAATCACGGTGACGTGATAAAAATTCGTAATATGGTTGCGTGCGCCAAACGTACGACTTGGTTAACATAGCAGAGGTGAGTGGATATCGATTCTAATTACAAATACCTGAGTTCGTCAGTGATTAGTAACGTCGGAATCTGTATCAACTTATACCTCGCTTGTTGGCTGAGTCGGTAAAGACGTCATTGAAGTCCTGATTTCTCCTCTCTTTGCTCTGGTTCGAATCCACGAGAGGACGAAATTATTATCAACTAAACCATTCCACTTCTGTTAACATATATGAATATATATTCATTCCGAGGTAGAGCGAATTGGACATTAAAGGACATTTGTAGCTTATACACGGAATCAGAGGATATGCTCAGGTGTGACCAGGATCCTAAACTGGACTGGGAGTAAGTGAGACTGAATTGGCTGCGTCGTCGTCACCTCCTTTTAATACCTGCAACGAGTGAAAGGGGGCAGCACAGGCCAAAAGAACAAGAGAGATATGGAGTGCGGCAGCGAGAGAGAAAGGGAAATTCAGAGGCATGTGCTTTTTAAACGTTACTTTAAATGGGGAAAGCAAGGGGATTCAGATATTATAATTATATAAATTATATATTAAATATATATCTATATATATATACTATAGATATATAATATATATATATCGAGGCCCATCTTTGGTCAAAGTTTCGTCAAAATCCGGGCGTAAATTTTTGCATAATTCTCTAGACAAACAAGAACTATAAACATCAACTTTTCCCTAACATTCTCTTATCCCACCAATTTCTGATTTGCATTTGTTTGGCCTTTCCTTAACTTTTATTTATAAAAAGGATATATCTATTTGACTTCAAAGTAAACGCACATGTTAATGCTTTTAGGGGCCGAGAAATCATGTTTTTGAATAGAGAGGAATAACATTTTGAAACCTCGTAACTTAAATATCCACCATAATGTTTATAAATCTGTAAATATTACCGAAAAACAGCGTTTTTCATCATTCATTTTGTGCATTCAACTTTGACTCTTATCGTCGAGCAGCAAAAGGACTGTTATCGCACTAGAAAAATCCCAAAGGCTCAAACGGTCGACGTATTATCCAGATTCTATTACGTACATCCAACTTTCGTTCTTATCATCTAGTGGCAAAAGGGTTGTATTTGTTTACACACATTTATTACTGAATGTCCTCTCTTTATACTGAAATAAGTAACAGTTTATTTCATAACAAGTGTTTAAACCTGATGATTAACTTTGCAAAGGGGGAATTGATGTAATTAACTCTCTCTCTCTCTCTCTCTCTCTCTCTCTCTCTCTCTCTCTCTCTCTCTCTCTCTCTCTCTCTCTCATTTTTTGTCTCTGCTTGTTCTACTAATCTGTTTGTCTGTATGTCTTGAATATATCTGTAGTGTTGTATGCTCTCTCTCTCTCTCTCTCTCTCTCTCTCTCTCTCTCCTCCCCAATTAACGCAGACATTTTCATAACATTATTCTTTCATTGTGTCCCACTCCCTTTGTTCTCCAACTTTCTATTCTTTCCATTCTTTATTTGGCTGCGAAAATTAATTGACTTTCCAATTCTTACTCTCCCTGTCAATATTGAATCTCATCTGAAATCAGTAAAATAAGTCTAATCCGTGTCTTAGCGTCGGTGTTTAAATAGTTTGATAGGGATTTATGAAGGAGAAATCAAGTCTCCAACACATTCGCTGACATTCAAGTGGAATCTAATCTCTCTCCGCAAACGTTTCTCTTCGTAATCATCAAACTATTGACGTTCCTTACGCTCCGGTTACCGGCGAAAACGTTTAAGTGATTTCTCCAACACGAAGGATGATGGGGCTATGTAAGTCACAGCAGCCTTTCTTTTTCTTGGAAAATAAAGCCTCGGGAATGACGCTTCTAAGCTGTTGTATTTGTGGATAATCAAATCATGATATACTCTTTTGAGAAGGGCCTGAAGGAAAGTTATTCATTCAAGTCATTACTAGAATTTGAAGAGAGAACTTCCATGGCTGAAGTGGTCATTTCTGTTGTGAACTGCTTCTTCGATATTCGCCAGTAATTCCTACACGAAATCAATATCTTTTCTAGGTAATAAGTCAAGAAAATATTCATAGAATATGAGGTTTATTTTCGAATGAAAAGCTTCGGTTACTTGCCTGGTTGAAGAGGTACGTCCGTTCTGAATCTAATTTTTGATATTTGCTGGGGATTACAATAAGAAATAAATGGCTTTTCCAGAGAATAAGTAAGGAGATTATATAGACCCAGAATTCTCAGCCACATATAAAGAAATATGCTAATTGATTTAACATTCAAATTATAGTTATATTGCTCGTGTGCCCATGCCCTCAAAACGCGGAGTATTATAGGAGAGGGTGGAGATGACAGTCCCTGTGGAATCCGACTGAGATTTCATTAGCAAAAGTAATATTATACAAAGTCCCAGGGATCACAGTATGACACTGGAACTATTTAAGATTTTGTCGATCTACAATGAATCCTTAAGAAGAGAGAGAGAGAGAGAGAGAGAGAGAGAGAGAGAGAGAGAGAGAGAGAGAGAATAGGCTGAGTATAAAATAGAAAATAAATTCTAAATTCTTTTCAGTGGCTCTTTGAGGAGCACATTTGAGATTAATAAACAAAGGAAAAACCAAGCAATTGTAGTCAAAGATACTAAGACTCTTTTCAAAATACCTTTGAGAATACAATAATGAAGCCACTGATGCTGCAATTCGCTGCAGATTTCTTTTGTTCGCTGAGAAAAAATGGATAAAGTTGAAGTGACTTCCCAAACACGAAAGCAGGAAAAAGAAGAAGAAGAAGAAGAAGAAGAAGAAGAAAAGGAATACACAATTAGCCTTTCTCGGGAAACAAGAGCTTCGAATCAGCCAATGGAGAAGCTTTCTGTAATTCCGGATTCAGTAAACAGCAGGGCGAAAACATTTACAATAACCAGTCGCTTTTTAGTCTCAAGTATCAAGCAAATACAGTGGAGCTCACACAATGGGGGCTGGAGTATCACTGGGATCTTAAACCTTTTTCTTTCTTTTTTACGCCCCCAGATATCTTTGATCTTCTTCTTGTCTAGTTGCCAGAAGAATTCACGGGCTTATTGATTGTTTTTTTCAGACGTTAACCCACTCTTTATTAGTATTAGGTCTCAAAAATACGACTTCTTTGCCCTGTGATAGAAAGAATCATAAAAAAATAATCAAAGAATTCGAGTGTTTCGACGAGTGATCAAATTTGATGCAACTCGTTGGATTTTCTACGAATTATAGACCGAAGTTTTTCTGCTTCTAAGAATAGTGCTCAAGGACATCAAGTACCTTTTCCTTGATGAAGGCTTTATTCCTATATTCTCTTGTTGGAGTTATCGACAATTTTTAATAGGTCTTCAATAAGTATAAAGTGTTAAGTCCTTTTTTCACTGTTTTGCCATTCCTTTTGGCTACCCTGTTTGCCTGTGTTTGTATGCAAAAGGTAATTCTCTGGCACATTTTAGCATCCCATGAGCTGCCAGATTCAGCACCAAAACAAAAAATGATTCTCTAGCACAATTTAGCATCTTAGGAGCTGCCAGATCCAGCACCAAAACCCCACTGTTTGTGGCAAAATTGTGGTCGTGAATCTCCATGGAAGCGAAATCTCGCTCACATAAACAAACAGACAAAAAAGGGAACATGGTACACTGCTTATAACCCTGCAACATTATCCCACACGGTAGATTAACTTGTGCACGATTTTCTAGAAACATTAAGCAAATTGGATTTTTAAGTAGCTGCTGTAAAACATTTCCTCCCTGAATTCATAAAACACATCAATGATATTTGAGTTTCGTTTTTCATGTTACCATTATTTTTCTGCTAAATGGGAAAACAGTCGCTGTTGTACCGTCAACACTATTTGATCTTCATAATTTTGGTTACACCCAAAACAAAACCACGAAGAAAGTTCCCAAATTATTCTCTTTCCTCAGCAAAAGGACATAAAATAAAACAAGGGTTAGATTCTAATTAAAATCTAGATTACAAAGACGGTATAAAGGCCACCGATGAAATGTAATTCATAATTTGAATACGAAAGGCGATATTTATGTGACGAATAATTTGCCCGGCGAACAAAAAGTTATAATTGCTTGAACAAATAGAAGTTGTTACGAGGAAAAGAATCCTGCCATTATGACAAAGAGATTCTTGCTGAGTTTAAGCAATGATTCTTAAAAGCGAAAAGCATCTCTCGATGCTTCTTCGAAAATAGCACATTTCAGTGCTGCATAGAAACCCATTGAGGTGTCAAATCCGAGTTGCATTTCTCATATAATACCTAAATTTCTTTATCTCTCTTCGAGATGAACATAAGAAACGTCTTTCAGCAAGATAAAGATTAAATTAAGTGAATATTTTGTTAGCTTATCATCTAGAAAAGATATTGATTTCGTATTGGAATCACTCGTGTATATGTAAAATATATACAGGCATACAGCAAGGTCCACAAAACACATAAAAAACCCACAGTTTATTAACATGAAACGTTTCGCACATGTTCTCTATGCATCTTCAATCTGTAAATATAACATAAAAATCATTAAGATTTACAAAAAATCTATCTTAAAAATAGGTTAAGAGAAAATAAAATATTATTTACAAACATTAATATAAATTAAAATGATTACAGCAAATACGACCAAGTGTTCACCAAACCATTCAAAGGAGAATGAGAAGAACGAATGACCAAGACTTGACACCGACCTGCGACTTCAGTTATGCTAGATAAAGAGGAGAAGCGGAAACGTTACTAACTTTGATTTTACATATGGAGGCATCGTTCTGTATATTAGAAAATTCTGGCTTACTTAGTTTCTGGCCCGCTCTAAAACTGTATCCCATATGGCTACAATATCTTATCTGCAGTGATCTACGGCAAGATCCAATATAAATACCGAGACATCCCGGGCACTTGAATTTATTTATAGATAATGTTGGATCTCATGAAGGTGTGCAGATTGTCCTTGCGGTTAAAGAATACGCCAATCTTGAGTGGATTGATAGGAATTAATTGAATCTCAAGGCATCCAAATTCTTGTTCAATTATTTGTTTAAGTTTGGTTCAAAACCTTTCGTCCAAAATAAACGATATTTTGGCAAATAAATTTTTCTTTGGGACATTATAAGAGGGCGTCGGATTAGAGAAGTGTTTTGACAACAGCCTGTTACTTTAAAAACCAAATTTTTAGGATAAGAATTCTGTGAGAAAAAATTGACTAAAAACAATATCTCATTATGAAACAGAGACCAACTCAAAGAATATCGAAGGGCCCTATAAATTAAAGCGTTTATGGAGTAAAGTTTAAAATTCGTAAAGCATGAACAATAGAAGTTGTTACCAAGTCCAGTGTATGTTTTTTTCCGATACACAGATGTAGTAAAATCACCATTGTCTCTGCTTACATCAAACGGCTTGTTCCTTCTTTGAACTCTAACGTTTCCGCTACTCCTCTTTATCTATCTATCATAATTGAAGTCGTAGGTCGTTGTCAAATCTTGGTCATTCGTTCTTCTCCTTCTCTCCGCTTAACTTTATTTTTAAAATAATTTTTTAAATCTTAACTATTTTTATGTTATATTTACAAATTAAAATGCGAAACGTTTCATGTTAATAAACTGTGGCCTTTTTGATGCGTCTTGTGGACATTGCTGTATGCCTTTACATATCTCCACCTGGAATCTATGATTAATATATATATACGTATATATATATATATATATATATATATATATATATATATATATATATATATATATTATATATATATGTATATATATACATATATAGTATATATATATATATATATATATATATATATATATATATATATATATATATATATATGTGTGTGTGTGTGTGTGTGTGTGTGTGTGTGTATTCACATATATAAAAATGAAGTATATAAATCAATAATAAAAATTATTTCGTATTTCGTCTTCACTTTCTCTTGCTTCTTCTCTCCCCATCACACTCTTCCACGCCACTCCGTAGTCCCACTACACAATCTCATTATTTCCTTCCCACTCCCACCCCGCAATCTTGCTAACCACCTCATCCATCTCATTAATCTTCTCATCCTTCGCTCTGTGCTCTCATTTGCTCTTCACGGAGGCCTCCCGCTTTATTCTGCGGATTTTCACGCGAAGGGGGCCAGAGAGAGAGAGGAAGAGAGAAAGAGAGAGAGAGAGACGAGAAGAGAAATGGAGAGAGAGAAAGTGAAAAAATCTAAGGGAGAGAGAGAAAGAGGACGAGAGAGAGAGAGAGAGATAAAGAGAGCGAGAGAGAGAGAGAGAGAGAGAGAGAGAAAAGTGAATCTAGGGAGAGAGAGAGAGAGGGGAGAGAAGAAATGAAAACAAAAAGACTAAGACAGAGTGGGGAGGTAGGAGAGAGAGAGAGAGAGAGAGAGAGAGAAATTGGAATACATAGCTAGATAGATAGACAGACAGACAGAGAGTGGGGGGGTGGAACTGAGAAGGGGGGAGGGGAAGAGAAAACTGAGAAAGAGAGACACAGACAGAGAGACAGATGTAAAATCACACGGCAATTACTTGCAATTCATAATCGACGCAGGCTCCTCCAGCATAAATCTTGCGCTTTTGTCTTCTGTACTAATGACATAGCAAAAATATGTATGAACAGACAAGCGATTTCCTTCTTTATTCCCCTTTCCATAAAGTCGAGGTCTCCATGCACACCAAAGCTACAGAGGTATTTAGGCGTCACACCAAATAATAGGTAAGTTCTATCCTCGTCCCCTTTTAACAAAAGTCAGAATCGCCCCTTTCAAAGAAGAGCCTTTATCAAACCTCAACGACAAACATTTTTGAACCGAACTTTTTAATGAATTATTCTTGATATTCCTGAAACATCGAAGAATAAGTTCTATTCTTGTCTCCTTTCAACGAAATTTAGATCCGCCCTTCCGTGAATGAGCATTTTTCAAATCTGGTTTTGAGGCGCCTTCTTTGGAATGAAGATAAACTAATCTTGATAAAGCAATAGATCATGACTCGTTTATGCTTTGTTGTTTTCATCTATCAATCAACAACAATAACGGCGTTGTTGCTAACAAAACCTTGCTATTGATAATTGATCTTTTGAGAGAAAACAAAAATAAACAATGCACTATAAACTGAATAGATATATTGCAAAATAAAAGTAAATTTGTACTTTTCTTTGACCTAAGGTCACGACCTTTCTGAAGGGCGACTAAAAATCAATGGTTGAATATATCTTTTTAGCATTTATAAAAGCTCTTTCCATCAGTAATCCCATTCAAAGAGTTTAAACACCGAATCCAAGAGATTTCTTGCACTTTATTTTATTATTTCAGACGAGATTCAGCTCCGAGTAAATTACCGAGGATTAAAAAAAGAATATTGATCCTGAGAGTAAAAATAGGCGAGTCAATTAATTTTCGCAGCCAAATAAAGAATGGAAAGAATAGAAAGTTGGAGAACAAAGGGAGTGGGAACAATGAAAGAATAATGTTATGAAAATGTCTGCGTTAATTGCTGAGGGGAGAGAGAGAGAGAGAGAGAGAGAGAGAGAGAGAGAGAGAGAGAGTAAAACAGCATACAGCACTGCAGATAAATTCAAGACATACAGACGGACAGATTGACAGAACAGGCAGACAAAGTGAGAGAGAGAGAGAGAGAGAGAGAGAGAGAGAGAGAGAGAGAGAGAGAGGAAGAGATAGTTAATTACATCATTTTCCCCCTTGCAAAGTTATAATCTTCATGTTTAGATACTTGTTATAAAACAGACTCCGAATTATTTCAGTACAAAAAGGGATCTTTCAGTATTTAATGCGTTCAGGCAAAAATAGTTCTCCTCTCCTCCTCCTCTCTCTCCCCTCCTCTTCTTCTCTCTCTCTCTTTCTCTCTCTCTCGCTCTCTCTCTCTCTTCTCTATCTCTCCTCTCTCCTCCCCCTCCTCCCCCCAGCTACCCCTAAGCCACCCCTCTCTCTCCTCCCTTCCGCTCCGCTCTACCCCCCTCTCCTCGCTCCCCTTCCTCCCATCTCTCCCTCTCCACTCTCTTCATCACCTCCCCCCCCCTCCATCTCCATCCCGCCAAAATCTCGGCTCTTCCCTCTCTCCTATCTCTCTTCCTCCTCTTCCTCTCTCCTCCTCTCTCTCTCTCTCTCTCTCTCTCTCTCTCTCTCTCTCATACGCACAATGGATACAAAATAATACGTCGACCTTTTCAGCCTTCGTGATTTTTCGAGCCCAAAAACAGTCCTTTTGCCGCTTGTTGATAAGAATCAAAGCTGAATGCACAAAATAAATGCTTAGAAAACGTGTTCTTTAAAAGCTTTAGAAATTCATGAAACTCCAAAGCAAGCACAATGAATGCAACGGCTAAATAGTGCTTCGCTTTGTTTGCTTATTAGCAGGAATACACAAATATTTACCTGTGGATTCTCTTGAAATCTTGTCAAAAGGTGGTCTCGTTAATGTCAACAGATGATTAAATTTTAGGAGAGATAGGAATGAAAAATTCAGAATGAGGGATCGTTTTCGTGAGTGGGTTGTCCAGACTGGAAATATCGAAATAGAAGTCGCTGGTTGTAAGAAATTCTACGTTATACTCTTTTATTAAATATCGCCAGGTAAGAAAAAAAAAACTTACGCTTATAAGTTAGAAAACTTTTGTAAGTGGAAGTTCTTTGTCAAAAAGCAAGACATAAAGTGACTCTCAATCTAAAAGTGATTTATGCTGAGAGAGAGAGACAGAGAGAGAAGAGAGAGAGAGAGAGAGACTAGAAACAGGATAGCATTGGCTTTGAGAGATGAATAGAAACAAACGGTCTTCGGGGAATAGTCTGTGTGTGTGTGTGTGAGAGAGAGAGAGAGAGAGAGAGAGAGAGAGAGAGAGAGATGAGCGGGGGGTGGCAGGTTAGAATATTAACAGTAAAGAACACTACAGATTTGTTGCAGCAAAACGGACAGACAATATAACAGAACAGGCAGAGAGAGAGAGAGAGAGAGAGAGAGAGAGAGATTTGCTTCTTAAATTTAAACTTACATTTTCATTTAAATCTAAACTTTCATTTACATTAATATCCAACTCTCTCTCTCTCTCTCTCTCTCTCTCTCTCTCTCTCTCTCTCTCTCTCTCTCCTGCGACAACGGAATTCTCCAAGGGTCTTTGTCGCGTCGGAAATAAAAAGCCTTCTTATGAATTTTCTATGAACAGTCTAGACAAGGATGATATTCGGTTCTTGGTCTCACTCAAATTCGACAGAATAGTTGAGTCTTTCTGTCTTTCAGTCTTTCAGGCTATGTGTCGTCAGTCTTTCAGTCTTACGGTCTTTCTGTCTTTCAGTATTAAAATCTTGCAGTTTTGCAGTATTTCAGTCTTGCTTTTTTTCAGTCTTTCAGTCGTTAGTCTTTCTGTATATCAGTCTTTCAGTCTTGCAGTTTTCCAGTCTTTCATTCTTTTAGTCTTCAGGCTTTCTGTCTTCCAGTATCAGTCTTTCAGTCTTTCTGTCTTCCAATGTCAGTCTTTCACTCTTCCAGTGTCAAACTGTGTCCGTGATCAATGCACTCCTTGTAAGTACAAAGTAACCGAGTATGAGCTCACTCACGCTAAATTAGAATACGAACGACTTCAATATACTAAGGACTGCCTTGTGCTACAGTTTGCAGATATAGCCGAAGACAAAGTCGAAGTTAATCTAGTCAAGCTCTAAGAACCGGACTTGAGAGACGGTATGATGGGCAGCCGCTTGTTTTGAAATTTAAATCATTCCTGGAACTAGCCCCTCCCCCTCACACAATCTAACCCTTTTTCCCCAAACCCGCACCCCTGCATATCTATACTCCTCAGAATGAAGCAGGCATCATGCTTACCCGCCATGGACTGTTTGTGTCACTGAGAAACACTCAATTTGATCATTATCGTCTTTCTTCGTGTTCCTTCTTACATTTTCTTAATGTTTCTGAAAGAGAGAGAGAGAGAGAGAGAGAGAGAGAGAGAGAATCATCTTTTTTTTATTGAGGAGTGTCATCTCCTCGTCTAGACGGCTAATGGAAAATTCACAAGCAGAAAATCTTTTTTTATTCCGGAGCAACAAAGACCTTCGGCGAATCCTGTCGTGAGAGAGAGAGAGAGAGAGAGAGAGAGAGAGAGAGGTGATTCTTAGCTCTCAAACTATTTATCTCTTAATGTGGGTGGTGTAACTCGGAAGGAGAGAGAGAGAGAGATAAAAAACTGTGAATTGACAAATGCGAGGATATTGGGCACTCCTATGACTTTCTGAGACAGATAGGAGAGACAGACAGACAGACAGAGAGAAAAGAGGAAGAAGTATGAGGAGAGTGTTGGAGAGGAAAGTAAATGGAAGCATCGATAATAAAACAGACGTATTATTTATGCTCTCTAGAGTCTCTCTCTCTCTCTCTCTCTCTCTCTCTCTCTCTCTCTCTCTCTCTCTATATATATATACATAATATACTATATGTATATATATAGATAATATATATATATTTATATATTATTTTATTAAATATATATATATATATGCGTGTGTGTGTGTGTGTGTAAATTGTTACGTGCGTGGCTGTGCAAGGTATACAATTTTCTGTAAAATGTAACTGACATCTGACAAGACTGGGTGCCACCCAGGTAAAAACAGGGAACAGGGGAAAAATAATATATGAAAATCAATGGATTTAAGGGAAATGCAATGTGGCATTTAATTGGATTATTATTACATGTCAGAAGATATTAACCAGAAGCTGAAGGCACTGGCTCAGCGGCAATGAGGTTACGTTAGTTAACGAATCAATTAGTGCCACTATGAAACCCCTGAAAATGTTAAGCACTTTTATGAAAACACAGGAATTTATGGAATAAAGCGCTTATTTCAGTTATCACCAATCATAAAATAATAGGTAACAGCAGCTCTTCAATCTTCCATCTTGGGACTTGAAATGGATGGTAGTACGATCTACTTTGGCACCGTGAACCGTAATTCTGCAAATTAAGGATGCACTGTGATTCCCTATCTAAAAGCGATTAATGTGACTGGGAGTTGCTCAAGGCAGAGAAGCTAAGTAATTTAACACTGTCACGAGATACCAAAATAAATGAACACTTATGGTTGCAAGTCACAAGTAGTTTTCCACTTCACTTATTCTCCGAGGGAGATGCAATAGGGAATTGAGTTATATATGAGAGCCGACAGAAATTAAGGAAGGAAAAGAATTGTGCGTCAATCGGAGTCTTGAAGTAGCGCGGTACATCAGGTATGGACTTCAGGGAAATTGTCTCGACGCCGCACAAGGCTATAGAGGGTGTTGCAGGTGGGCGCTGGGATGCGCCGGTTTGGACAGAACTGTGACTTCTATGAGAATGGCTTCGGCTGGCTGGTCCATCCGTGTTTTATTTCCTCTCCTTGTCCTTTGTCTCTTGTTTGTCACATCTAGGTGCCGGGCTTCTCCTAGTTGTTGACGGTTTACCTGGAATTGGAATTTGAACCGACAGCACAAAGGTGTGGCGAAGGGAAGGACGTTAGCTGTAGGAAACAAGGTGGAGGTTTGGGCGGGGGAGTCAGTTAGCCAAAGCTGCCTGACTAATTTTTAATGACTAAGTGGTAGGACACGGCTTCTGTGCGCCGACTTGGGCTGTCCCTAACATTCTTTGCTGGCAATGGAATATGATTTCAGGATTTCTTAAAACTGAGGGCTTATACATAAGTACATACATCTTGTGTATGTATGTTAATATATATATATATATATATATATATATATATATTATATATATATATATATACAAACTCGTATATAAACGAGATCCTAGATCTCGTTCTTCTATTTTAAAAGGTAGTGATGGATCAGAGCAGCTAAGGCAACAGGTAACATCACCCCCAACCCTCTCTCTCTCTCTCTCTCTCTCTCTCTCTCTCTCTCTCTCTCTCTCTCTCTCTCTCTCTCAATTCCCAATAGCTCTCTCTCTCTCTCTCCATCTCTCTCGATTCCCAATAACTCTAACTCTCTCTCTCTCTCTATCCATCTCTCTCTCTCTCTCTCTCTCTCTCCACGACACACCCCCCCTCCATTATCTAAGTCCATCAAATCAGACAGGGAACTTACAAAAATATGCATTTATTTACAACAAAGTGTAAACTGAATAGCTCAGGTTCTTAACAAAAAGATTAAATGAAATGTTAAACTCAAAGTCCAAATAACTCAGATAACCCTCGGTAATTAGTCAAATAACTAACATTAGTTTAGCCATAACATTAGGCAAAATCAACATAGTCAGTTCACCAATTAAGACACCATATACAATACCCTTTGTCTCAGATCAGTTCCCCTTTCTCCAGATCAATTCCCTTTCTCCAGAACCAATTCCCCTTGTCTCCAGAATCGCCTGTTAGAAGACAGGAGAACATCTCGATAAGCATAAGATTAAAATTAAAAGATCATATAAATAGAACATCTCTGAAATAAATATTCAAATACAATCCAGCCACATCTTTTGGCCAAAATAAAATATGCTTACCCATTCAACACAATGTGCACATCACTTCACTAAAAACACTGCAGAAGCCATCTTGGCTCTGCCGGTTCTCTGTAAGGATCTATCGCCATGGTAATCTAACACTCTCATATGTAGGGGGAAAAGCTTGCACATACGTACGAACTCACACACAATGTCCACACCCAAGAACTGCCTGGAACTAGTTACATAAGTCACCTCTGCGATTGCCTGTAGCAACAGGACATGCACAGATCTGCACATACAGCAAAAAGACACATCAGCATTCCCAAAGCTCGTCACCTTGAAAACACTGTCTCTAAGGAAGTTAAACTGCTGACTCTCTACATTCCAAGAAACGTCACAACACATCACATTATATATTATTAATCATAGCCCTCTTTTATTATTATTATTATTATTATTATTATTATTATTATTATTATTATTATTATTATTATTATTCAAACGTGTATCCGAAATCAATCATGATTTTCATTACGAGTTGTGCATTTTCGTCGAAACCCCTGTGTGCCTTCCACATTTAGGGGAAATAATGTCTCCCTGGACCCCTAATATTTAGGGGTGGGGGGTGCAGGCAGAAACAACAGCCAATCAGATGAAAAAATTGGAAAAAAATGGAATATAACATTTTTTTATGAAGCCATTCTAATCTACTTGTATAATCTCTCTCTCTCTCTCTCTCTCTCTCTCTCTCTCTCTCTCTCTCTCTCTCTCTCAAGGAATTCTTATCGACTTCTATGTATACTCTCTCTCTCTCTCTCTCTCTCTCTCTCTCTCTCTCTCTCTCTTTATGCCGTAATGATGACTACATAATTAACATTATTTTTTCATCCCTTAATGAAACACCTTTTGTTGTTCATATGAAAAATATGGTGTTACATAAAGCACTTCCTAGATTGCACTCAAGAATATTAAAAATGTTGCATCACATCACAGGCCTTTTACTTCTACATCCATCATACATATTATTTATAGAAATATGTATTATATATAAATATATATATTAGAAATACATATATGTGGGTATTTACTTATCTATCTACTTACATTATATAATATATGTATATATAAACATATAAGAATATATATATAAAACTGGCATCTCCATTATTATCATTATTATTATTTCACCATTCCATTCTCTAGCGTTGGTGCCACCCACCACAGTTGACTAAGTATCAGGTGCATATATTTCACTGTTTGGGCATTAGTTTCGAAGATAAATATAATGAAATTCATTATAATCGCGGAAATTACTTTCTATATCTATAGTTTTATTTACAAGATTTAGAATAAGCATTGGTATTACCCTTCATATTATCCAATATAAAGTGTATATGACATTCTTTACCGTGAGTAGAAACAAGCAGTGGAAGTTGCAATAGGACTGCCGTGAAAAATCCGTGAAAATAAGTATATATTGATCACAAATACATATTTCAATTTGCTCCAAAATCTCGTGTGTGACAACATCACTGAGCGCTAATCTTAGCCTTTTGTTCTCGTATAAATCATCGCATTATTACCACCTGAGAATTTCATACGACGGTCGCGTGTCTGGAAAGTGAAGTGTTCCTTCTGGCCTGGAGGAATTCCACTCTGCAAAGTCTGCACGAAAGAGTTCTTCGCATTTTTCTTTCTTTCTTTCTTTCCATCTTCAGCTGAAAACACTTACGGAGAGAGTTAATAGATTATGTGAACCCAAGAGGGATCCAAAAGGGACTCTCTCTCTCTCTCTCTCTCGTGTGTGTGTGTGAGACGAGCCACTGTAATAAGCATAATTAGGTCAGGCAATTCCTTATTAACCGTAATATGAATTTGATCGACAAATGAAAATTAGAAAAAAAGGGATATGAATCTGCTTATGTCGGCTAAATTACAACTGAACATTTTCAATTAGAAATCCTCATTACGAATTATTCCCTAAGTCTTCTCGTGTTCAGGAAGTTCATTTTTTTCGTTAAATAGATCAAAGCTGAAGACTAGCGTGTCAGCCGGATAAATCCATTTCCGTGTACATGTACGGATTCCCCAACCGAATGAATTTCATTATGTGAGTTTCCGTATGTTTCAAGTAAGTCTACTTTCCCTTAGAGCCCTCAATCAAATCTGAAATTCATTCATATCGCAGTGCATTATAACCCGAAAGCAAATCGCCTTGTTCTTTAAACATTTCTGTATATCTCTAACTATCTACTTATTAATTCATTAAAGTTATTTTTCTTTTCTAATAGCTGATCTCTTTTTCTTTCTTTATTTCATATTACCTATAGTAATAATAATCTTAACTATAATGGGCGTTATGTCTGTCCGTCTGTCTATCCATCTGTCATTCAATCACGGCCAAACAGCTGGTCCAGTGAGCATGAAACTTTGCAGGGTTATAGTGGAGACCTCTAAGATGGTTTATAATGGGGTTTCATTCTGCCTTCCCACTCCCTCCGAAGGGGGTGGGGGTGAGAAGGGATTCCCTGAAACGTAGCTGGTTCTGCCTGTGAAACGGGGCTGGTTGTGCATGTAGACTTAGTTACTTTACGAATTTGTCATACTTATGTTCTGTATACATATGACTTATCATTTGGAAATAATACTATAGAGTGAACAGCAATGACATCAAAGAGGGTAGAGTTTGAGAAGGGGGTTGACAGAGAGAGTATGAGAGGGAGAGGAAGTGAGAGAGAGTAGATGTGGTGTTAGGGAGAAGAAAGAGGAAAAAAGACAGGGAGGTTGAGAGAGAGAGAAAGATAGAGAGAGAGAGAGAGAGAGAGAGAAGAGCGGGTGTTGGAGAGAGAGAGAGAGAGAGAGAGAGAGAGAGAGAGAGAGAGAGAGTTGGTATTAGCGAGAAGAAAGAGGGAAAGAGACAGTGATGGTTGGAGAGAGAAAGAGAGAGTAAGAGAAAAGAGTGAGAGGGCGAGGAAGAGAGAGAGAGTAGAGGGGGTGTTAGGTAGGAGAAAGATGGGAAAAATGTGTGTGTGAGAGAGAGAGAGAGAGAGAGAGAGAGTTGGAAATAATGAGAAGAAAGAGGAAAAGAGACAGAGATGGTTAGAGAGAGAAAGAGAGAGTGAGAGAAAGGAGTGGGAGGAAGAGGAAGAGAGAGAGAAAGAGAGAGAGTAGAGGGGTTGTTAGGTAGGAAAAGATGGAAAAGGAGAGAGAGAGAGAGAGAGAGAGAGAGAGAGAGAGAGAGAGAAGAAGTTTATCAGTTGTCATTCAGAGTTATCCCAAGCAGCGCTCGGTCAGTCAGCTAGTAATAGTAGTCATAATAATAAGTATAAAATACAGTATTCATAATAATGGTAATAACAGTAATAATATTGAGAATAGTAGTTAAAAATCATTAAAAATTATAACAATTAGTGAACAGATTGCATATCATTAAATTCCAGCTAGGGACCTTAGGTGGTTACTGTAGTTAGGTCCAGAAGGCTAAATACGAAAGTTGAATGCAGCAAAACTCTACTGATTATGTCCACAGTAATAATGAAAAATACCTGTAATAAAAAAAATAATCATAGAAATTATAATAATAATGACAGGTTCTGCGGATGAAACTTTGCAAAAATAGAGATTAAGTCATTTAGGGAATAAACACCTCAATTTCCCATCTTTCCCAGAACTTTGATCTTATCTCATTGCTTAGGAAGCTTTGTATGAGAGAATTGCTGCTGTTTCTCAGTCGGGTGATCAGCCTGGGCATTGTTTGCCTTACAATGATTTTCAAGTTATCCAAGCGATATGGACATCTGCATGGCGGAGTGGTAGCAAGGAGTGTTTGTGAGGCATCTCAGAATGTCACTGTGAACAACATTGATACATCTCATGGTCTCTCGGGTATAGTTCGTCCAAAGGGAACACCCATAGATACTGTAGTAGTTTCGGGTCCGTTGACAGAAGGCAAACCTCCTAACAATCATGTTGCCAGTTGCACATAGTTCACGACGCCTATGCTCTATGTCTGCCTTATCTTTTAGGTCGTCTGTGATAATGTGACCCAAATACGGAAATTCGCGCACGAATTTCAGCCGATGATTTCCGAGGAAAATTTATGGTTCTGCAATATGCTTAAGCAATCTTGGGAGCAGCGGGATGTACTGGGTCTTAGTTTCGTTGTATAGGATATCAAATTCCTCTGCATATTGGCGGCAAGTATCGATGAGTTGTTGGAGACCTTGCACTGATAGGGAAATCAGAACCATATCGTCGGCGTAACAGAGGTTGTTTAGTGTTGTTTTGTTGACCATGCATCCGATTGGGAGTGAGTTAAGATTGACATTCAGGGCATCTGTGTACGTATTAAACAGTTATGGTGAGAGAAAGCCCCCTTACCGAAGTCTGTTTAGGGAGACGAAGGTGTACTATAATACGTTACCCCATTTGACACAGAACTCCTGTGTGGAGAACCAGAAATATAAAATGCCAATTAAAGATAGAGGTGTGCCTCCTTTTTGCAGTTTCAGGAAGAACTTCAGGTAGTTTACTCTGTCAAATGCTTTTCTCACTTCGACAACACATAAGAAAACAAGACAGGCTGATGATAGGTAATGATAGTTCAGCAGTTCTTTTAGGATGTGGTTGCAGGTATCAGTTGAATGGTTTGCTTTAAATCCGAACTGATTGTCAGTAGAAGAACCGACTCTAGTACCTTCGATGCGATCGTAGTGATTGTAATCAGGCGGTAATTGTCAGGGTCAGCTGCATCCTTTAGCTTGTTTTTTACTAGTAGTATTAATAAACTAAGTGTATGGATTCTGGAAGAAACTGGTGAATTATGCAAGCATTGAATAGGGTAGCTAGCAAAATGTACATCATCAGGTGGCTAAATTTGAAAGCTTCTGCAGGATGACCATCGCAGCCGGGCGATGTATGATTGAGTAGGTTGTTTATGGCATCACTGAGGCTAACGAGCATAACACGATCTCTGAAATTTAGTTGAATGCTATCAGTAAGTAGATTATCTACATCCGTTCGGGAGTCTTGATCGTTTATGCAATTCAGGATAGTGCTGGAGTGATCGCTTCACAGTCTTACGATAGCCTCGTCTCCGACTGCTTCTCCTACTCTCTGTGATAGCTTTTTAGTTTTGGGATTAATGTATTGAATGTCTTTCCAAAGACAAGGATAATCGCCGGACTCTGAATTTCTAGACAATGCATCAGCTCTTAGTTGCTTTTCATTTAATCTGCAGTGTTTAACAGCCAGTTTGAACTGTGCTCTCGCCTGTCTCATTAGCATGCAAAGTGTCTTTCCTTTGGTCGACCATTTTGCCTCCATAGTGTAAACATTTCTCGTGAATATATATATACAGATCTTTAACCAAGTCATTCCATCAAGGTATATTACGAGAGTTGCCTTGATGATATCTATAAAGGTAGCCCTGCCAGAGGCAAGTATAGCGGAAATTGGTGGTGGTCATTTCTACATTTTGTGTTATTACAAAGTAAGGCATCTGCCGGTTGAACTACTGACCGCAACCTGGTTTCCGTGGTCACACAAAAGTATCTGATTTTCTTTTAACTTTAAAAACCCGGTTAACAGCTGCTGAGCGATTAGTTAGGGGGTTCACGGTAGGGAGGGATGGGGTACTGAATGACACCTGAAAAGGGATGTGATCTAGCCCTTTGCAAGATCATAGTGAATGTTGCAGGTCACAACAGAATCATGAAGTTGCAGAGATGTGATGCAGTGGTCCAACCAGGAGGTTGTAATTGTGTCCATTCTATTTTGTACATAGGAATAGGAGGAAGGAGGGAGGAGCATTACATCGCTAATTTGGAGAGCATGATTTTGACAGAAGCGAGTAAGTTCCTTATAATATTGTTTTGTGGGGTGAGATTTAAGATCCCCGATTATACAGATGATCAGCAGGAGAAAAGTGAATAATACTGCATAACTCACCTAGGATCATGTGTATGGATCAAAATTATTGTTATTTTCCCGGGGCATATAAACATTAATTATTAGGATCTTAGAGTCGCCTGCTGACACTTGAAGCCCAAGTAATCTATCACTCCTATAGGTCATCACAATTACCATGTCTAATGATTTGTGCCACAGAAAATAAAGTCCATCTTTCGGACGACTGACTACTATGATCTGTAACTTGCATCGATGAGGTCGGGAAAGCTCTGAAATCTTCATGTGGCGAATCGCAGATAAAACGGCCATGTGGCCAGAGGAGCATTTCTTGCAATGCAATGATGCCTTTGGAATTTTTGCAGAACATGTTCAGGAGAGGAATGTTCTGCTTGAGGCCATAATTATTCCAAGAGATTATATCTAATGTATCCATGGCAACTCGCAAAGATGGAGGTGAGAGAGTTAATCCTTTTGGCAGATGGGGGTGTTAGCCAGCGGGGGTGGGCAATCACTCGCCATGGGAGGTTGCTGGCACTTGAGGAAGAGGGCAAGCCTGCACCTAGGACCCCTACTTGGGGTGTCAGTTAGTTCCCTTGGGGGGTTGCTGCCGGGTTAAATTATATCTTGAAACTTTTGTATAAGGAACGAAATTCTCGCCCTTAAGAACATCGAGGAGTTGAAATAGGCAGGTAATCCTGTCAGCCACTCAATGTTTAATTTTGCATGGGAGTTCGTTGGAGATGAGGGGGTCAGAGCTCGTGAGATACTTCACTCTCTATAGACCTTGCTCTCTGCTATGGCGTCTAGCTTCATGGATGAGCATAGATTGTGAATCACGTGACATCTCTTCTCAGGTTTTGGGCTAGGTGATTCACGATTGTTGGGCTTCAGTCCATCGGACTAACGAGAAGTTCTTGTCTTTTATCTACTTGCTTGTGTCTGCCAGCCACCAGACGCTTCATGGCCATTCTACTCACCATGCACGATGGAGGCTTAGGGGGAGTGATAAGGTCGGGAGACTCACGAGGGCTGGTGATCGTCACTTAGGATCTATCCTCCACCAGAGGCACTGGGGAGGGAGAGTATGCTGGGTGTCCAACGGTCCCCTCCGAAAGGTCTATAGGAGATGTGGGTGCATCATCCGAGGGAGAGAGACCAGTTTCCACTTGGTTGGGTGTAGCCATCTCAACCTCGTGTCGCACTCTCGCTTCTCCCGTGTTACTGGGAGGCGAGGTAATAACAGATGCCACATTCAGAGGAGTCTGGTGGCTTTCTGTACGATTGTCTAATGATTCCTGCGCTTCTTTGATGGCATCCCAGATCCGTGAGAGATTGTTATTTGTTCCCACAGTTTTAAGACTGTCGAGTGATTCCTGTAATCCTTTGATCACATCCCAGATCCGTGAAAATTTATCATTTGCTTCCTCGATTTTTTCTTTGGAGGCTTGAATTTCAAGTCAGTAGCCTCTGTAGCCTTCTGTGTGCATATATATATATATATATATATATATATATATATATATATATATATATATATATATATATATATATATGTGATATATCTGAATCTATATATATATATATATATATATATGTGTGTGTGTGTGTGTGTGTGTATGTATATATGAATCTATCTATCTATATATATATATATATATATATATATATATATATATATATATATATATATATATATATGTATACACACACACACTTCCAAAACCTTTGATTCTGCAACTGCCTCCTGCATAAAAAATGAATGACCTTTCAAGCGGATGACCCTAGGTCAATGCAAAATTGCAAGCAGCGGAAACTTTAGCTTGTAAATAAACAAGATTAATTTGTTGGCGCAGAGTGTTAATACAAATTCAGGTTTTGAGGTGTCAGAAGTTTGTGGTTGAAAATGTAGGGTAGGGTTTATTGCAGTTTAGAAATATACATATAATGTATGCATATATATATATATATATATATAATTATATATACTATATATATATATATATATATATATGTATGTATATATATATATATATATAATTATATATATGAATAACTTGATCACGAAGTATATAAAACGTGATGCTTTGTATAAATAAAGGTATTTTGCCACGAAGGAAAAAATGAAAAAGCGAGATAGCCAAGTACTTTCGGTCCTGTTCGGACCCTTTACTGAGGCAAACTGATTTTACAAAGAACAACATAGTCAAAAGAAGGCTTAATATACAAACTGACACTACCAGATTAGCCATATTAAGCCTTCTTTTGACTATGTTGTTCTTTGTAAAATCAGATTGCCTCAGTAAAGGGTCCGAACAGGACCGAAAGTACTAGGCTATCTCACTTTTTCATTTTTTTCCTTCGTGGCGAAAAACCTTTATTTATTATATATATATATATATATATATATATATATATATATATATATATATATATATATATATATATATATATGTGTGTGTGTGTGTGTGTGTGTGTGTGTGTGTGTGTGTGTGTGTGTAGAGTTTCATGGAAATCGGAGACGTATATTAAAACAGGGCTTGAATGAAGAGCATCTTTATTGATTGCGACTAGTTTCGGAGATTTCCATTCCTCTATCATCGGGCAATCTATGATAGAATATAAGTTACATTTAAAAACAATGAAGTAATAAGGCAAAATAGAATTACACAATTTCAAGATACAATAAACTAAACACGCAGCAAAATCTTGAAGTATAGAGATATAAATACTCAATTTTTTTGGTCAAAGAGAGCAGAAAAAGTCTAAAAACACAGCAATACAACAGACCTTTCATTATTACAAAGTGAGGGTTTATCTCTTAGGGCACATAGAGACTCAACCACTCCGAGCTCCATTTTTTTAGTTCTGCAAGTAAGGACTGCAAGCAACGATTGAAAAAAATATATATAAACTTATAGGATGGTCATATTCCTCAGTGTTGACGAATAGCACTAAATGGTGGTTTGCTTAATGGCCTATTTGTCCTAACAGATCTTCCGAGATGTTCGAAGATACGAACCCTGAACTGCCGCTTTGATTTTCCAATGTACTACATCGCACTACAATGACACTTGTACTTACGTACACACTTTAGATGACAGCAGCTCAGTTGGTATCACATCCTTGAACATGAAGAAATTTTGCGATGTAGATTGGCTTAAATACCACTCGAATGTTTATTTGCGGGTAGAATTCATTCAATAGTTTGGTTAACCTTTTCTTAACATTAAAGGACCTATTTCCAACAAACGGGATGGGAAACTACATAACTGCTCTGTTGACAGTGATAGTTGGAAGTATATATATATATAATATATATCATATATATATATATATATATATATATATATAAATATATATATATGCATACATTATATGTATTTTTCTAAACTGCAATAAACCCTACCCTACATTTTCAACCACAAACTTCTGACACCTCATAAACTGAATTTGTATCTGCACTCTGCGCCAACAAATTAATCTTGTTTATTTACAAGTTGAAGTTTCCGCTGATTGCAATTTTGCATTGACTTAGGGTCATCCGCTTGAAAGGTCATTCATTTTTTATGCAGGAGGCCGTTGCAGAACCAAAGGTCAACGTTAATTGCCTTTTGGAACAGGTAAAAGGTCGGTTGCTAAACTTGATAGCCTTTACTCCGGCGTTTAGACTAAATCGTAAATGTAAAGATATTCTGGGAGCACAAATTGATAAAAAAAGGATATTCATTATGTTACTCTTCATATTTTTTTGTAACTTTATAAAAATAAAGCAAAACATACATATTACAATCTAACCAGTGTTAACAAGGAACTTAAGAATATTCTCTGTGTACCATTTCATCCTAATTTCATCCCTGCTTTACTCATTTTGAAAACTATTGATATTAACTCAGCATTTAAACGTACTATTTTAAGAAATAAACTAATTAAGAATAGACTGGCCAATTCCAACAATACTGTATACAGTTGAACCAAACAAAAACTTCTTTCAGTTTTCTTCTGAAGATTGAAAAAGAAACCCACAAAATACTGTGTATAACGTGTTTACTTATAAATATTTACATTTTATTTTACTCAACACTCAAGTACTTTCAGGCCCTATCCGTGGCCCTTTTTCAAGAGATGTGTGGGTTGTCAGCCTGGGTCAAGGCCCAGCAGTCTTCTGGAACTTTGTTGTTGTTTGAGATTAAGCTGGTCTTACGCCAGAACGGGCCCTTGCTCTTAGAGCAGCCCGTAGGGAACCTCTTCTTGTTGAGCCGTCATTTATATGATGGCTGTTCTAGTTTCCTTGAGAGTTGCTAAGCCCCTCTTGTCGCTATGATACCTTGAGCTGATAGTTAATGGGATTAACCCTTGTTGTAAGTGAGGGGTCAATAATAGTCTGTTGGGCAGAAAACCTAACCTCCAGGCCAGAAGGGTCAATCTTAGCTTTTTTAATATCAAAGCTCGGCTTATGGGATCTTCTGAGGTAAAACCTTTGTTTCCGTCTAACACTTTAATCTCTCTGATGAGTGCTCCTTCTACTACTTTCCTATGACTGATTTTATTGCTTTTGTATATAAGCCTTTTGTTTTTAAAATCCATCCTATGGTCATTTTCCCTACAATGCCTAGCTATAGCACTCCCCTGAAAGTTAAGCTTTACTGCACTTCTGTGTTCTTGGATTCTAGTCCTTATTCCCCTACCTGATTCCCCTACATATTTGTCTCCACAATTGCTGCAATTAATTATGTATACCCCCCTACATCATCTGTAATACTGTCTTCTCCTTCCAATTTATTTTTACATACTTTGTTTTTTACGGTATTATCAAAGGTATACACAAATTTATATCTACTTTCTTTCATTTTTTAAATGATTTGTTTCATTTTAGGCATAAAAGGGAGGGCAACTATTTTCTTGTTTTCTTAATTCCATGTACTCTCTACATTTCCTCTGTAACAAAATCTTTCCAGCTTTGTTGAGTGTCCTTTTTCTTAACCATTCCGGGTATGCTAATGCATCAGTGCTTTTATCGATGTAATTTATTTCTTGATCTATTTTACAAGGGTCACACGTTCTCATTGCCCTAACAAATAAATCTATTTGAACACCTATTTTTATATCATGATTGTGAAAAGAGAAGAAATAAATATATGAGTTTGTATGTGTGGGCTTTCTATATGTGCTGAATTCATATCCTGTTTCTTTTCTTTCTATCAGTATATCTAAAAATGGCAGTTTATTATTGTGACTTTTCTCTAAAGTGCATTGGATGTTATTATCAAACTTATTGAGTTCATCTAAAAAAGTTTCTACTTCATTTTCATCACCTAGCAGAATAGCAAAAGTATCTTTCACATATCTCCACCAACCTTTCAGTTTCAAGTTGGGGACATTAATATTAGGAACTAGATTGGTTTCGATATTCCATATAGATGTTAGCGAGTATTGGTGATAATGAGGACCCCGTAGCTACTCCATATTTCTGTTTGAAAACTTGTCCCTCAAACGTGAAAAAAGTATCACTGACACAATTTAATCAACCCAAGGAACACGCCTATTTCTATGTTTGGATTGAAAATACCCTCATTATGTTTAGTCTGAAGAAATTCTAATATTTTATCTAAGGGGACATTTGTGAACAACGCTGCTACATCAAAACTAACCATTTGTCCCTTTATATTCTTTTTCTTAACTTTGTCTATGAAATCTACTGAATGTTTGCTATGTGATTCTAAAAATATACCTAAGTATATTCCTAGTTTTTCAGCTAACCACACAGCTAAGTTTTTGTATACAGCATTCCTTGTAAAGAATGTAATAAGATTTATATTGGTCAAACATCTAAAAGACTAAAAGTGAGATGCTCTACTAAAAGTGAGATGCTCTAGGTCACATATGCCATACCAAAATGCTTAACAAATAATAGCTTTGGCATAAGACAGGCCATGCTATTAACTGGGATAATTCCTCGACAATCTGAAGGGTCAAAGATCACCGCAAAAGGAATCTGTTTGACTCCATCTTTATTGAAACCACATCAACATAGATTTTAAATCTCCATCCTGGATTATACCTTGATCCGTTTTCCTTGTCTCTTTTGCTTAAAGAACACGCCGCCCAGATTAACAAACTGTAACCCCAGCCGCCCTTTCTGCTTTTGTATATAAAAGTCTATCAACTTGAAAATGTAGAATGAACTACAAAAGTACTTGCGTGGATTTTGTGATATATATATAAACCCATGGAAGAGCGAGAGTGAAAAGCCTGAATTTGAACAAGTACTTTTGTAGTTTTATACTGCATTTTCAAGTTTACATTATATATATATATATATATATATATATATATATATATATATATATATATATATATATATATATATATATATATATATATATATATATATATATATATATAGCTTGATGATAAATAATAGTGCCAAGACCAGGAAGAACATTCCTTATTATACGAGCTTTCGAGGTTTAAAACCTCATCTTCAGGCTGACAAAATGACAGGATGTGAAATCACTAAAATTACATTAAAATGAATTGTTTTATTAAAAAGCTGTTCAAGGAAAATAAAAACATAAAATAAACAAAACGAACATCACATACAAACTAAAAATTACGAAAAAACTAAAACAAAACGCAACATATAGAAAAACAGAAATAAAAATATATGAAAGGTAAACAAACTACCACGCTCAGAAATAAAATGGCAACGACCCACTTTGTGTACCTACTAATGAAACTATATGTTAGCTAGTTGAATACCGGACGAGTTGTTGTTCAATTCCGGTTTCATTTTCTTAATAAACAGCGACTCTGAAATTAAAAGGTCCAGTCTATTTGAGCAAAAGACAGTATTCTAAACATCTAGGTGAGTGAAAGGATGGTCCTGTGCTAAACTGTGCTCCCTTATGGCAGAAAAGGTGGTTCAGAAAGAGGAAACCTAGTTCTAACGGAAAGACCTCTGTGTTCCAAAATTCTGTGTCTAAGCCAGAGGGAACTGGATCCCACGTATCGCAGAAACACACTGCGAACAGGTAAACAAGTAAACAATTATGGTCCACAGGAAAGAGCAGGCTTTCTCCTCAAAAGCGATCTTACAGTAAAAGGGTTAGTAAAAACAATTCTGAAAATAACTTGAGGAAAACTATGCTTAAGTATTTCTTGTAACTTTTTCCGTACCAAGTAGCTACTATGACCAAGGAAAGACAATTTAATATACTTTACATCTTTACTAGCAGTACTGTACACCGGTCTGGGACAAAATTTCTTATCTAGAAAATTTTCAGAACTTTGTAAAAGACAAATATGGGATAAGAATTTTCGGAAAAAATAATCTGGAGGAAGACCATGTCCTTGATGAAATAAATTAAAATCACAACAAACATTGTAAGCTCTATTTATCATAGTACGTATTGAATTAAGTTTATACAACTTTGGTGAAAAACTAAGATAATTCAATCCCAAGCCAGTAAAAGTGCTTTTCCTATAAACGGAAGTCTAAAAATGACAACATCTAAAAATGACAACATATTATCCTGTCTGTCTCACAAGTAAAGAGAAATATTAGGATGACGAGAATCAAAATATTCAAAAAATAAATCCACGTGTGAACGTTCCTTAAACACAAGGAAAGTATCATCCACGTAACTACGATAATACAAGGGGTTGAAAGCAACAGGGCATTCAGACATTCAAATCTTTTCACAATAAACCATGAAGCAATCTGCATATACAGGTCCAAGGGAATTTCCCATAGCAACTCCATCTATTTGATTATATAATTTACCATCAAAAGTAAAAATGATATCAGTTGTAGCCAATTGTAATAATTTTCGCAAATCTACTTTACTAAGTCCAAAAGTTGTTATGTGGTTTTCACATATATTATTAAAAATAATGTCAGTTGTTTCTAATGGGATATTTGTGAAAAGAGAGGTTACATCAAAACTAGCCATTACAACATCTTGGTTAAAATCGAAAGAACACAATTCTTTGATAAACTTGGAAGAATTTGGGACATTAAACTCACTAATAGTTAGAGGTTTTAAAACTGGAACCAGAAACTTTGACAAGTAATAGCTAGAAGTGCCAATTGAGGATATAATGGGTCTCAAACCCTTGTACTATCGTAGGTACGTGGATGACACTTTCCTTTTGTGTTTTAGGAACGTTCACACGTGGATTTATTTTTTGAATATTTGATTCTCGTCATCTAATATTTCTCTTTACTTGTGAGACAGAACAGGATAATATGTTGTCATTTTTAGAGTTGGTCATTTTTAGACTTCCGTTTATAGGAAAAGCACTCTTACTGGCTTGGGATTGAATTATCTTAGTTTTTCACCAAAGTTGTATAAACTTAATTCAATACGTACTATGATAAATAGAGCTTACAATGTTTGTTGTGATTTTAATTTATTTCATCAAGACATGGTCTTCCTCCAGAATTATTTTTCCGAAAATTCTTATCCCATATTTGTCTTTTACAAAGTTCTGAAAAATTTTCCAGATGAGAAATTTTCTCCCAGACCGGTGTACAGTACTGCTAGTAAAGATGTAAAGTACATTAAATTGCCTTTCCTTGGTCATAGTAGCTACTTGGTACAAAAAAAGTTACAAGAAATACTTAAGCATAGTTTTCCTCAAGTTATTTTCAGATTTGTTTTTACTAACCCTTTTAATGTAGGATCACTTTTGAGGGAGAAGCCTGCTCTTCCTGTGGACCATAATTGTTTACTTGTTTACCTGTTTGCAGTGTGGTCTGCGATACGTGGGATCCAGTTCCCTATGACTTAGGCACAGAATTTTGGAACACAGAGGTCTTTCCGTTAGAACTAGGTTTTCCTCTTTCTGAACCACCTTTTTCTGCCATAAGGGAGCACAGTTTAGCACAGGACCATCCTTTCACTCACCTAGATTTTAGAGTACTGTCTTTTTGCTCAAATAGACTGGACCTTTTAATTTCAGAACAACAACTCGTCCGGTATTCAACTAGCTATCATATAGTTTCATAGTAGGTACACAAAGTGGGTCGTTGGCCATTTTATTTCTGAGTGTGGTAGTTTGTTACCTTTTCATATTATTTTTATTATGTTTTTCTATATGTTGCGTTGTTTGTTTTTTCGTAATTTTTAATTTTTAGTTTGTATGTGATGTTCGTTTTTATTTTATTTTATGTTTTTTTACTGAGCTTTTGAATGAGACAATTCATTATAATGTAATTTTAGTGAGTTCACATTCTTGTCATTTTTTCAGCCTGAAGATGAGGTTTTAAACCTCGAAAGCTCGTATAATAAGAATGTTTCTTCCTGGTCTTGGCACTATTATTTACCATCAAGCTAAGATTTCCAAGTAGCCGCCCAATTACTGAGACTATACAATATATATATATATAGACTATATATATATATATAGATATATATATAATATATATATATATATATATATATCACAATTAAGAAATTTTAAAATTATATGGTATTTAGAATATCCTTAACATTTTCTAAAACATTCTATTCTTCATCTTCAGCATTATATAAACTCTCCCTCAATGTATTATTTCAGCCACCAAGGCTTTTGCTAACAATAGCTGTAATATTAGAACCTACAGGAAGCTCTTTCGTCCCGCCTTGCAAATAATAACAGACTTCATATCGAAATGGGTCTAAAACATTCTTCAAACACTTTAATTTTCCTTCGTAAATTTGCGTCAGTGAGCCGTCTAACTGCTAGATTACGCAAGAGTAGCGTTAAATCTCTTGCGTCGGATTATCGAGCGTAAATCCTGCGATTACAGACACTCTGGGTAACCTACGTAAGGTCATGGAAGTTGGCCCAGGATCTAAAGAACGAGCTGTTCTTTGAATGTTGAGGATGGCCGTTTTACGTTATTGAAGTAACTTCCTTCTGAACGTGATTCATTTGCAGTCTTTTCTTTGTCATATATAATTAGTTTCTCTTATTGTTGTTTTGATGTTTGTATGTATATGTTCTACATTGATTTTATGTCAAAGTATTTCTTGTTTTTTTTTTTTTCATTTTGTTTATAATTGTTTAATTTTATGTATGCATATATGTTTATATATATATATATATATAATAATATATATATATATATATATTATATATATAAGATATATACATATTTCTCCTAGCATCTCTTAGA
Source organism: Macrobrachium nipponense (assembly GCF_015104395.2). Taxonomy (NCBI): domain Eukaryota; kingdom Metazoa; phylum Arthropoda; class Malacostraca; order Decapoda; family Palaemonidae; genus Macrobrachium; species Macrobrachium nipponense. Next base: position 7,083,769 of record NC_087219.1, on the reverse strand, counting down.
CAGTGTCCAGTAGTTTCAAATTAAGGCGGGAGGCAGCCATGCTTGTCTTAACATCGTACGTTTTTGGGAGGATTTGGGGAAATCGTGAACAAGAAGGGCAGTTCACGGGGGTAAATGGGCTGCTCAAATCCCGCCATCTGAACCCTGGACGCCCTGATGCGTCCTCAATCCTCGAACTAACACCGAAGGAGGCAGAGGTGCCTCCAAAATTCCTATTCGGTGCCTTTGTTCCCTATTGCCAGGTACGCTGTCTAGCAACGAAAGTCTGACTCTAATCTCAAGCTGCATGCATACACGCAATAAGGTACGTCTGAAGTTGCAATTAAAGCCAGTGTTTTTTTTTTTTTTTTTTTCCTCCAAGAAATTCTCTTACTGTTTTTTCCAATATTCAAATTTCCCATTTCTCTCTAACCAAAGCTTTTGTGTCCCATCTAGTACACACGTGTTCCCCCTTGTGACTTGTCGAAGACGTATGAAGATATTCAATTAAGAATTAGAATTCTCCCACCATTATTCTCATTGTGATTTGATTTAATGATAAATTCCCACTTCTGTGAGTTAAAACACACGTTGAGAGAAATATTTGCACCTTGTAGAGTAACCTGGAATTTTATTCTAGATATCCTCCTCACCTGATTCCTGTGCCTCTGCCCCTTGTCAAGCATACTTACTCACAGTAGGAGTTACCGGGGCCTAGAAGGCCACATTTGCATTAATCGTTTTGTAACAAGCCAGTCATTCACAGCAAACTGAAATTTGTATCTCATGTAATGCGTTAGCCCGGTTAAAGACATGTCTGGCTGAACGTAATTGCAATATAGTAAAGCATTTGTACTTTGCACAGGTTTTACCAGCTATCCAACTTTGTTTTGCACTGTAAATTACTTTGAAAATAAATCATTTTGATGTAATCTGCGCTCATTTTCCATTAATATTACATATAGAGTCGGTCATCACGCCCCTAAGCGCAGAATTACATCATTGTGAATAATTACTTTTCCAAACCCCGATCCTATATGTAAAAATGTATATATATATATATAATATATATATAGGATATATAATATAGATATAGATATATATAGTAGTACTATATAGATATAATATGTAGGTATAGATATATATATACATATATATAGTTATATTATAAATACCTACTACATACACACACACACACACACACACACACCGTATATATACTATATATATATCATTCATACACATATATAATATATATATATACATACATAAAATTTAAGACTATTTTGATCATTATAAACCGAAATGAAAGAAAACAACAAATATTTAGACATAAAATTAATGTAGAACATATATACATACAAACATCGAAACAAGAACAATAGAAGCTAATTATTTACGACAAAGAAAAGTCTGTAAATGAATCACGTTCAGAAGTTACTTCCATAACATAAAACTTCCATCCTTAACATTTAAAGAACAGCTCGTTCTTTAGATCCTGGGCCAACTTCCATGACCTTACGTAGGTTACCCAGAGTGTCGGTAATCGCGGGATTTACGCTCGATAATCCGACATAAGAGATTTAACGCTACTCTTGCGTAATCTATCAGTTAGACGGCTCACTGACGAAAATTTACGAAGGAAAATTAAAGTGTTTGAAGAATGTTTTAGACCCATTTCGATATGAAGTCTGTTATTATTTGGAAGGCGGGACGAAATAGCTTCCTGTAGCTTCTAATATTACAGCTATTGTTAGCAAAAGCCTTGGTGGCTAAAATGAATATATTTAGGCACAGTTAGTTGAAGGAGAGTTTGTATAATGCTGGAATTCCATCTTATTAGAAAGAGAATGCAAGGTTTTAAGTATAATGTTTAGGAACTATTTAAATCTCCCAGATTTGATTTTTTAAATCTTAATGCCTTCCTTGACTATGTTAAGTATATATTTCCTAACTTCATAAGCTCAGAAACAAAAACCTAAACAGATCTTTATGTTTTGTTTTTTTTATTGAATATTATGCCTCCGCCTGCACCTGCTCATTCGAACCTAAGTCTACCAGAAACTCTGCGAAGTGGTAGCTGAAACTATCCTCGTTTTTTATAGTGATCATTCAATACTAGTCCTTAACTAGACGTATATCGAACTCCTAAGATGTGGCAGCTAAAGTAATGGATTGGGACGGCACCTCAACACTCATGATAGATTAACAGTAGAGGAAAAGACCCCATATAGACTCCAACTTTTCTAGCCCCGCCCCCCGCCCCCCACCCCCCCCAAGGGGCGTGGCGTACTACCCCCCTCCCCCCTCCTGATTGGCTCATGTACGTACGTGAGGCCTAAAAAGGGGCGGGACAACCCCCCAAAAGGGGTGTGGACCACCCTGACCCCATATAGACTCCACTTGTGGGGGGTGTGGCCACCCTGACCCCATATAGATCCACTTGTCTGGGGGTGTGGCCACCTGACCCCTATAGACTCCATATTCTGGGGGGCGTGGCCACCCCTACCCCAAATTGACTCCATTTGATTATAACTCATGTACGTACATGAGCTCATAATTGACTCCATATGATAAGTTCTGTACGTTACATGACTCTAATTGACTCATTTGTCTTACCAAGCTCAGTACGTCATGAGCTCTATTGCTGGCCTCCCCTCCCCAAATCGACCACTTTTCTACCCCTGTGCGTCACATAACTATAAGGGAATAAAACCATCTTTTTCAACCCTCCACTATTCGGGGGGGGCGTGGCCACCCCTGACCCAAATTGACTCCATTTGTATTATAAGCTCATGTACGTACATGAGCTCATAATTGACTCCATATGTATGATAAGTTCATGTACGTACATGAGACTCATAATGACTCCATTTGTCTTACAAGCTCATGTACGTACATGAGCTCATATTAGGGGGGCGTGGCCTCCCCTAACCCCAAATTGACTCCACTTTTCTACCCCTGTGACGTCACATAACTATAAGGGAATAAAACCATCCTTTCAACCCTCCACTATTCTGGGGGGCGTGGCCACCCCTGACCCCAAAATTGACTCATTTGTCTTACAAGCTCATGTACGTAATGAGGCTCATATTAGGGGGCGTGCCTCCCCTAACCCCAAATCGACTCCACTTTTCTACCCCTGTGACGTCACATAACTATAAGGGAATAAAAACCAATTTCAAGCCCTCACCCCAAATTGACTCCACTATTCTACCCTGTGACGTCACGTAACTCTCTGGGAATAAAACCATTCTTTAATTTCACCTGACCCCAAATTGACTCCACCTTTCCTACCCCCTGTGACGTCACGTAACTCTCTGGGAATAAAACCATTCTTTCAACCCCCGACCCCAAATTGACTCCACCTTTCCTACCCCCTGTGACGTCACGTAACTCTCCGGTAATAAAAACCAACCAACATTTCAACCCCTCACCCCCAAATTGACTCCACTATTCTACCACTGTGACGTCACGTAACTCTCTGGGAATAAAACCATTCTTTCAACCCCGATCCCAAATTGACTCCACCTTTCCTACCCCCTGTGACGTCACGTAACTCTCCGGTAATAAAAACCAACATTTCAACCCCTCACCCCAAATTGACTCCACAATTCTACCCCTGTGAGTCACATAACTCTCTGGGAATAAACCATTCTTTCAACCCTGACCCCAAATTGACTCCACCTTTCCTACCCCCTGTGACGTCACATAACTCTCAGGGAATAAAAAAAACCACCATTTCAACCCCCACCCCAAATTGACTCCACTTTTCTACCCCTGTGATGTCACGTAACTCTACTGGGAATAAAAACTTGAACCCCACCCTGACCCCAAACCCCAGACTCAGTTCACTGTTTTTTGCGACTCATGTCCCCTTTAAATTGTTTTCAAAGTAACCGGGACGTTTCCTACCTCCATCCTCTATATAAAATCTCTAAATTTATATATGCATATTGCGAATATACTCTCTCTCCCTCCACCCTCCCTCCCATCCCTCCCTCCCTCCCTTCCCTCCCTCCCTCCCTCTCTCTCTCTCAGCCGTTACATTTTGTTTTATATATATACACACAGCTGCTTAGATATTCAGAGTATCAGATAAAAGGATATTTGGCGACTGACTTCATCCACATGTGATATCTCCCCCAATAACCATATCAGAGTCAATGTATCTGATGATGAATCACGCACACACACACATATGAAGAAACGAGACCTTATCGCCATATTTGCCCAGCTGACTTCACGCCAACGTGATTTTATTTTCATAGAATTTGAGTCATAATCTAGGTGGCGAACACAAGGACAAACGGTACACATTTCAATTTTGTTTATTTATTATACAGAGTTTGAAAGAGGTTGAAAAATCAAATTACAGACGGAATTGTTATTTTATATTTATAACCAATCCTAAATACAGGGGAATGAAATTAATATTCCATACAAATACATACATTAGAAAAAAACTGTACAAACAACGAACGCGATAAATATGCGCATTCGCTTTTTCAAAAACAATACTTCAACGAAACATACTAACGGCTACTATATATTTTCTAACCTGTTCCTTGACATCACACCCTTAGTATATACCAAACATCTTCTCCAGCACTTTCCCGACCGTGTACGAAGACGACGACGTTTCATCTAACACCTCAAAGCTTTTTAAATTTAGCTAACAAGTTTTCATATATAAATCTTCCACACACCTCTCCTCCAACAGGGATAAATTCTTTTTCTTTTTCATTATAGCCACGCAGCATATTTTACCAATTTTGCTCATTTCATCACTGAATGTAGCTAACACAGGTAAATATTGATTCAACCAAGTCGTATATTACCAGTCCGCTCTGACCGATGCCAGCGGGAAAGATAACATATTTGGCATAGTCATACGATTTTGTTTAAATAATTCTTCTTTCAATTTCTTGACCGAAGAAAAAAAGTGATTGAACCTCATCTGTTTGGTATCTCTGCCCAACGATCGGCGTGATCTTCATCTTTGGAATAAGCCACGCTCTTTTGCGCGTATTCATTATCTTCAATGGGGGCACCAATACCGTATTGTGTTAATAAGGTAGCTATGGTGGGTAGATCAACTTCTTCGTCGCATTCCCAAGATGTGATATTTTCAGGTCTTTTCACAATGGCGGACCCTTCAATACCCCTATCACGAAGACAGGCATATGATGCACCAGTGCGAGAATATCGAAAACCTGCCAATTCGGCATATGGATAAGCTCGAATGACGTCCGCCACACACCGTAATTCCTGCATGTCACACAGTTAGTGGCCACTACTAGACACATATTCCTCTTCCGAACTTATTTTCGGGACAAGTTCCCGAAAAACTAACTTACAAGAGGAGGCTGATTGAAGCCTATGGCGAGAGTTCACCGTCTCGATGTGACAATCCTTCAAGAGATAATGAACTACGAAAAAGCCCCGCTACCAAGAACCCCTTATCACAATCACTGATTACAAAAACCTGTTGTGACGAAAGCATCAAGCTCTCCCCAGCAAGGATTCAGACTAACATGAATAAACAAGTCCTATCATTCCCTCACCCCAAAGGTCATCACACATGACTCAATTTTATCAAAATCAGTATCACTCCAGTCATGTTTCTCGCAGACACGAATAAACAAGCCTTATCATTTCCTCACAACAAAGGCCGTCACACCCACACACACACACACACACACACCACACACACACACATATGACTCATATATAAAACTTCCACACATCTTTCCTCCAATGGGGATAAATTCTATCGCTACAAGGCGTGAACTTCATCTTTGGAATACAATACTTCATCGAAACATCATGTACACACCTGATTATTACTTCCCAACTGTACACCATAAATACAACCGACAAGGGAAAATTGATGTTATTCCTTACCCAAATGTATAGAGTAAGTGCACACACCAACCCTCCGTCCCTACAAGTATTTCTCTTGACCGAAACGTCATTTCCCTCCGTCACTATTCAGTAAGTAGCATATAAAACACTTTCCAATGTTTACTTGCAACATAGAGTATAGTAAATATTAAAAACAGCAATAAGATTCATCCGTATATGGAATAGATATTCTTATAAAATAATGTACCCGTTGAAAGAAGCGGAATATATAAAACAGTCATTATTCCTCCCTTTCAGATATGGGAAATAACTCTAATAGTGAACTGTCAGCCGAGACGAAGTAGCCACTCAAGTCAGACACCATTTTTACTATTATGGTGTTGGAGCCCCAAATCATTTATTAGGAAGGTGAAAACGGGTCATGACCATGAAGCAGGAGAAGAAGAAGAAGAAGTAGCAGGAGACAGACTACCACTACAGCAGCACAACAGTGCAACCCCCGATCAACTTCGCCACCACCCACTACTGAAGGAAACGAGCACCCGGTGAAGGTATGTAAAAACCGATGTGTTATATATTTATTTAATAATAGTTCCTGATTCCATAGAAACACGCACTCTTTTTCTCCGTTTCCCTGTTTTTCCGTTCAAATGCATTATGGGCATAGTAAAAAACACCTATATAATTATTCATAAGGAATTTATTGACCACATAAAGAGTTTACAAATTCAATACACTAATCGCTGTCAGACCGTCTCAGCACGCATCCCAAATATAACTTCCACGTGTATCCTTATTTTAACCTGAATATGCCGAAAAAACGTTTAAGAGGAAACGAGCTAAGACGTCTTAGCAGATTAACACCGACGTTCATGGGCGAATGATCCTCACAGCTCATCCTGAAAATAAGAAATAAGTAAAAAAGTTATGTGATTGAAGGTGTATGATACATATATAGAATATATCCTTAATAGAATGTAAATGGAGTAATATAAAAATAAGACAAAAAATATGCATTTACCTTAGTTGTTCAAGATGCGGAGACATTCCTTGTACGTAATAGCACGTTTAGACCCCCGACCTCCAATGTGAACATTTAACTTTTTCAAATATTTAAAATAATATCCCGTTATCCATTTATCATTACCTCCCAAACGAGTGAATGAGAATACATTTTGTATTAAGGATAATACTGCTTCACACCACGGTGACTCACGCAATGAACAAAAAAAACTAACGTAAAGACCGCACTTGTACGATTTATCAGGTTGTATTTGTTTTATTAGGCGATAGAGGTTATATTCGGGATGCGCATATATAAATTTAGAGAAGTCATTCGAATAACAAATTTTGGATTTATACCGTAACTATCAAAAAAGAAGATTATATTTCTAGGTGATTTTTCCACGTAAAAACATACCCAATGACCAACAATATTAATATCAGTAGACGAAGATAATGTATTAGATATAAAAACTAAAGGTTTTAATTCTACTTTCTGGCAATGTCAATAATCCTACTTCATCCGAAGCGAACACACCTAAATATTTAACCGGTCACCGAGTGAACCTTTTAAACTTATTTCAATTTCTTTGTATCCATTCCATTTAACGCCCTAACATCACACTGAATAACCTATCGCATCCACCGTTAAAATACCCTTGGTATCCCCAAAAAGTAAAATAATGCAAGGGCTAGGCGTAGCCGTACCCAGCCTGATCGATATTCGCAGGTTTGCCGAAATTTCCACTGGCATGGAATCTTCAACAATCTTCCACCACAAAATTAAAGCAGTAAATAGCTCTACCAATTTTTAAAACTATCATAAGTGATCAGATTATCACCGCCACTCCCACCTATACTTTTCTGCGTCTCGTGATATAATTGCATGATGGTATTAGGGAAACTACATTGAATATTATTATACCGTATTCCCATTAACGGTAATATGTATATTATTTAAAATCGAAAGATTGAAAATATAGACTATTGGTCGCGTAATTACCTGAAATGTTTCCATATCAATCATGGCCAATGTGATTTTTTTCAGGTATACAACTGTTAAAAGGCTGATCAATTAAAATCGAATTTTCATTTTGCCCAATAACGTATGTCTTGTAAAGTCTTATCAAATATATATTGTATAGGATTAACTGCTATCGCCTCATTTAAAGCGACATTGCGTTATAATGTGGGGTAACTCTATCGATCCATAATTTAGCCTTTTCTACATTGAACACATTTAAATGTCCGTCTGTGTGGGCGCCCATAAACCAGCTATTATTCGCTAATTCGAGCCTAAGTCTCAAATCAACTGAATCCAGTAAATACATGTCTATAGTCGCTATATCCAAAAGAAGTGAAAATATGTATGCACGCCCCCTCGTTTTAATGTCACCCATAACGTTTCGTCTCCCACCTGCCGGTTTGACCGAAGGTACCGGCTGTAAATTGCCGAGTTACCCCTGTGTTACATGATAGTCATCGTATAAAAAATCCCGCCCGACCGGTGGTAGGTAATGTCGAGGGTTTTTATCATTTTCAACATTTTTTATATATGATTGATAGTAAATACAGGACAGGATTCCACCAACTTTTCATTCAAGAAAACGGAAGCGGATTTAAATAATGTATTACTAATACATTAACGACGGCCACGTGAACATCATCCGCTAATTGCGCACCGTCCCTATCAATTGAGATATATAATTCTAAAGCTATACTTGACAAATCTAAGAAAGAACCTGCCACCCCCACCTTAATGCGAAATTCTATATATTTATCAGATAGAACTTGATTTATGGAAATATTACAAGGTGTAAAATCAGTCTTTCCTTTTGAATTAATTGAAGTTTCAATAATTCTCCGTCTATTAACATTCGGGGAACAATTCTGATATACGCAATATACGATGAAACAGGAACTTGATTACCAGTTCCGGGTATGTAGGAATCTACGCTAGCCATATTTTTTTGGGTTTATATAATTTTAGATGAAGGGTAAGAAACTAGAGGGCGTAACCCGCCGAATGTCAATTGGGATTGAATGAGTTACAAAAGATGCGTACACTGTCCTTATTCTTATATCTCCTTACCCGAATTTAACTCGTGTTGGCCATTCCTCTTCCTTTCCGTTTTTTTCCGTTTTTTTATTTCCCCCACACTAAACGACCGTCTAACTAAGAAACGTTTCCACTGTTTTTCTTCCGTCTCGATTCGCCTTCTCCTTTGCCGTTACCGGCTTAAAAATTCGTTGTCCGCCGGTAGTTTTGGAGGGCCCTTATTAATACCATTTTTCGTCTTTATGGATTCTTTAAAAAGGTAATTAAACCTCCTGGTTTTACCATATCAGATAACACAGATCTACCGAAGTTCATTAACTGAAGGTTTCGCGGCGTTAATAGAAAAGGAAGCCACTTTCCGATGCAATACCACCTTGATGGCGGCCGAAAAAAAAACCAAAACTAGCTTCCCCTTCTGGCGGCCGGGATTAAAAGAACGGAAATATCCTCAAATCCCGCCTCCTCATCCTTAGAATAAAGGGTCTGATAAAAAAGTTTTTAGTTTTTTAAAATTCCGCCTCTGGCAAGGAGGCGCGAATAACACTCTCATTTTTACCTGTTTTATAACTATTCCCAAACAATTTAAGTTGAGCTTGATTCGCAAGTTCTAGTTGACTCGAGGGTGTTACGATCACAAGAAAGGGAATGCCACGGGTGAACATCGAGTTATATACTCACCTATTCATCTAATTTTCCTCTAAGGTTTTATTTTAACGGAGCAGCAAGTAACACTCGAGTCTTTGAGTGGAAATGTAAAAGGTTGAACCGTTACCCGTTTTGATCCGTGATAAGAATAGCAAATCTGTATACAAGATTGTTCGTGTTGTTCAAACAATTTGTTTTTTAGACAGTTTTATGGTATTGCCTTTTCCTCTACCACTTGCTCAAAGTAAAACCTAGTCCAACATAGGTTACTAGTCACCCGCCCGAAAAATCGTCGGGTTGAAAACTATATCCGTATACACATATATATAATCTAACCCCACAACTTATCAGGTAGAGAATCACAAGGGAAACGTGTTTCATTGTGTCAGTTTCACGCCCGCCATAATATTTCATAAGCCGGTATTAATATGAAAAACCTAATAACTTTCGCGGCTTTCCGCTAAAATTTGACGTATATACTTTTAAACGTCCCCCCGTTATCAATTTCTCTCTATTGATAGCGGTGGTAGTAAGTCTTCTTCTTTTGATTTTTTACAATTCTTTTTTTTCTTCCTATACTTAAAAAAAAAATTCTTTCATCCCAATGGAAACTATTAAACCGTTACTTTATTATTAAAATAATTTATTGAAACAATTTCACCGTAATCAAACTTTTAAGTAATTCATAACACGTCCTTATTAAGAGCTCTTCACGAGGTCTCTTTCATATCCCCCGCTAACATTAGCCATTCTCGGTTCTATACCAAAGTATGTATGGGCCTATCCACGTTTATGACGCTCTGTAATAAATTCGAGAAGAGGAATAAATACCATCTTTGGATAATAATAAGCGTATAAACTCCCCTGGGTAACATGATCGAAGCTAAACCGACTTCATATTCAACCCCATTTAGGTAATAATATAGGTGTACGGTGCAATCTACTTGGCAAATTTCGAAGGTGGGTATTTTTGGTATTACGTGGTTATAAACAGCCGAAGGACTGCCTCAAACATAATAGTTGTGGTTTCACCAGCCATGTCGGTTAAATACTACGGACGGGTAGATATGTCACGTTATGGGTATTTATTTTTTAAGAAAAAATGTTCGTGACAGGCTTTTAATCTAGGTCTTATTATGCAGAACTGCACGATAGAACCCCATTTTCAGAACAACATTGATTTCTTGCAATCCGTTCTGATCTTGAGACATCGATTAGTATTGTAATCCAAATACATCAAAATGGTATTTAAAGGTTTATTAGAAATGGGCATTATGCAGGAACCTTGTTTAAAACCACATGCACATCCTAAACGTGGAAGCAGTCTAAGAGATATTAACCATTTTATCACCCAAGATGGGCAGGTTGAACGATAACCCGCAATACAGGTAAAACATATTCACGCCCTGCCCTGGAATGGAATAATTGTTTCTACTGTGATGAGGTCTCCAACGCACCCGAAACTGTATATTAAATACCTGACTTTTTTTTGCATTGAAACCAAAACATATTAGCTGCTTTAGCACTGAGTTTAATTCGTAATTGAATCCAAAGTCATATCAAACTATTTGGCTGCGGATTCCTTGCAGCGGATTTTTAAATGTGGGAATGCTCATTTCTCTTCGTGGGTCATCATTCCATGAGAATACAAACCGTCCCTGCGGATAGCTCCCCGCGAATATGTTCTCCCGTAAAATTCAGATAATTGGTTTCAATAATTTTCCGTATTAAACGCGCTAGATATCATCACGATTCAATATCGACCACCCAACAAACCCGAAATGGACTTATTAAAAATATACGTGTCAAATGCGTTTCCCATCTGACTCATTATAGACAGCGGTTCAATTGAATAGTAAAAAATTCAACGTCTCCTGGTATTTAATAGCGTAATATAATTTCGGGGAGAATGACCTCCCACTAGCCCCACCACCACTTCATATTCCATTCCACTTTTCCTTTCGGTAATGATACAGGGTACGGCGAACCTATTGGTAAATTTTAAACATTCACGCCCGATTTTTCCTGGAAATATTACCTATAACCTAGGCATTGCTATTTCACGTATATTGATTGCGATCGCCACACATGTTGAATGTAGACTGTATGACTAAACAAATGGGGCATACGGTCTTTTATAATATATGTACATAAAAACCATCCCACGTTCATTTATTATTCCACAACCTTATTCATGAACTTTGTTATCAATTCACACCAGATTGTCACGATCATTCAAGAAAATGTCCAAGCCTCTAACCGCCCATGATGAATCATCCCTCACCCCCACCCCCATCCGATCCAGGTAAATATTAAAAATTATTATTATTATTATTATTCATTATTATTATTATTATTATTTAATTATTTATTATTATTGCAGTTTGTTTTTGCAGTTTTATTATTTTATTAGTTTAATTATTAACTACACGTTCCACATACCGGTGGCTTAATTTAAAATTATCTTTACAGATCCCTTCCGCTGAAGACTTAGTCCATTAGATGAAAGATTTGATTGGGGAGTAATAATAATAATGAAGCATCGCGCGTTTTGGTGGAGGGTGTAGGAACCAGAGGAAGGGGATCTTCACTCACTGTAGGGAAAGAACGGAGGGTAATAAAAGGTAGGTGAGTATCATTTCATTATGCGGCCCGCAAGTATAAGGGTCACACATTGAACGTGGCTAATGAAGTTAACGTAGTAGCAATAACCCCGATTTACCGAAGAAGTAGTGCACAGTAAACTTCCTCGAAAGAGGTAGTCGATCGGCTATGCTATAACTTGTGGCGTTATTAGCCCCACCAGCGAGGGATGCTAAGCGACCATGAATGAAAAAAGTTGAGCTTTTATGTATGGTACTCCCACCCAACCCTCACTAGCGATTGACTCCGATCTAATTCTTATGACTTCCCTGGAGGAGGCTATTGAGTTTATTGAGCTAATCAACTTGGAAGAAAAAAAGACTCAACCGTACTGAGGTTTTTCGGTTGTTGGTATGAGTGACCTCGCTAGATAGGGTTGAACGTTCATTATCCACGGCGGCGTGGAGGTTAGTGATAATAATTAAAACTTCCAGGTGTATCCCAAGGATGATAGGGAGTTCCGCATCAGGTTGATCAGGTTTCAATATTCAGTCCTGGGTACCAACTGTGTCGTTTACCAGCGTTAGAAGCGTACGTTGTACTGCGAGATAACCCTCCCCACCCATAAACGTATTGAACAACCTCCCTGCGTGTCTTAATGATGGAGGATGGGGAGGGGGGGGTGGGGGAAACAATTTAATATCAAAACACTCGCCAGATATGCCGTTCGAACCCATGAATCTTTTCAAAACATTAGAAAAGGGGAATAACCTCAACCATATATCAGATAAATAAATTTGTGAATTATTCCATGGGGAAACAGCGGAAAAAACCATTTGGACAGGTACAGTCTAGCGAGTAAAGGTGGTAACCCCCAAAGTCCTCATTTGGTCAACGTGATTTGTTACTTAATCACTGACGAACCACGTCGCATTGATTAAAGATTATGTTGGCATTCGTGAAGGAAGTTCCGACACTGATTCCAAGCAGGGGCGGGGGATTGAAGGCACGCGAGTGGTATGTGTTTTACAATTGTTTTGACTTTGTTTAATAGTTCCACCATCCGTGGAGGCACACACCAGGCCGGCCCTGTAACTGCCTCGAAACCACTGTCGAATAACCCAGAAACCCCGGCCAATTTAAAACAGTTTTACTAAAGTTAAAGCTTCTGCTTGCCAATCTTCGCACCATGGAGGGCCTTTCCCTTGGATTTTGAGGCGTATAATAATTTCACCGAAAGAACCGGAAAAGGAAGAGAGGAAAAGGGGCAAGGGGGGGGGGGGGGGGGGGGGGGGGGGGGTGGGGAAACGATCCGAAGGAATAGTATCTCGACCAGAAAGCTTTCGCTTACCTGCTAACGTGATCGTTGACGGCTAGAACGGGGGAATATTGTAAACCCATAAGTACTAAGTCAACGGAGAGAAATGCGTTTGGAATGATTGTTTGCAGAAACATGAACCCGGGACTGGGGCGTTATTGCGTGAACAAAATGCGTTGCGTATCCTTTTACATGATGGAGTCATGAATCCGCCCGTAAGTTTTTGAAGCCGAGCACTGCCATTGCGGAGGATGTACCGTCGGAATTCAAGGCTGGAGTCACGAAAATGCGACACTCACCGCTCATTTTGGGTGGCACGGGGACAATTTCTTGTGGTTGCCACCTGGTGTTTCAACAGTTGGTAATTTTGAAATATGACAATTTAAGGAGCCAAACTTTAACAGTGTTCGTACACAATTTGTCATATGACATCGCCTGCCCTGGTCTTGAAAACGAGGCCGGGGGCCTCAGCATGATTTTGGAAATTCTTGAAACGCGAGAAGGGTAGTAAATTTTAACTCAGGCCAAGATAGGGCAAATCTTGAGATTCGTGGATAGACAACACGTGGATTAGGGGGCAACCCTTTATAGTCTCCCGCCTCGAGTCCATAGCAAACAGAAAGGTTTTCCCTCGAAATCCGCACACGTCTAGTTGTTAACCCAGTATTCTCGGGATTGGTCCTCGATTTAGTTTTGGGTAGCAGGGTAAAACAGTACTACCCTTATGATTGATGTGACGGGCTTCAATATCCTGCGAAACCGGCCACACAAGCCCTTCTCGAAGAGTGTTTACCAGCGCGAACTTCGGAACTTACGGAGGAGAAAACCCTGTTTCCAAAGCGGGGGGCTATGCACCACGGGTTGTTCTAAGGTTTTGGAAACGCCGCTAATTGCACCAATCTTCTAGATTATACCGTTTTGTATTTCGTTAATCGGATGTGGTTGGGATTATTAGAGGACGTTTATTTAGCTTGGAGGAAAGGATGCCGATGGTGCAATTCGGACTCTAGAACCCTGGCCCGTTAACCATGACTTTAACCTTAACCGCTCTCGCACTCCGGATGCTTTCCTATATTACCTCTAAAATTCGTCTCCCCTCTCCCCCTCATTTCGAATGGAGAACTCTATCAATTAATTTGTAAAAACATTCCGGGGGGGGCGGCGGTTTTTTGTAAGTCTACTTTCGAAGTGGCAAATGCGTATCGGAATAATCCAGAGTTAAATCCCCAGTTTTAGGGTGGGTTGATCCTTCCAATCGAACCATATTATAACGTTGACTTCACCAGTTTGTATTCCCACAGTCCATTGAGTAAATACAAAAATGGGCCCTCGGGTTGAAATCAAACTGAACTTTCTTTCCCCTGTCGAATTAGAAAGTTTTGTCGCTTAGCGATATTATCCGCCATTGATTTCACAGGGTGAAATCGGTTATTTATACTGCTCGATACCAAACCTTTAGTTAGGGACTGGGATTGGCTCTACAGGACGGACGAGCTCCCTATTCTGCCATTCATCACATGAACTGTGACCTTCACCAGGATTCTATCGCCGCCCTATCAGTACAAAAACCTATAGAATAAAAGTTCAAGGGTGAAGCTTACCCGAAGAAAATGTTAAAGGTTGACGGGTTACGACATTTTACTCCCATGCCGTGAATCAATTGATCTGGTCCTTCCGTTATTAACAAGAAACGTTGATTAATCGGCCGGTCTTCGAAGTTGATGTAATAAGGAAAGCTGTAAAATTCAGAAAATTCAAAAGGAGTTTTTAGTTTGAGGGAATATATTCGGGAGGGAATGCCGAAGGCGGGTGGCTAAAGAGACCCGATCCGGACAAGAGGAACACCATAAACCATCAAAATCAAATGAATGGTCTTTTCGTTTTGGGTCACTATTTAAAAATTCATTGAATTATTCTACCCGAACTGTCGTCACCACCTCCCGGTGAAGCCTCCTCCTTCCTCAGGAATGAGTCCCAAACCACAAGTACAAGTCTTTGGAAAAACTGCGGGTAACGACAGGTTACAATTGTAAACCATTGCAAAGAGTATGTTTATGGCTGAATCCCTGATTTATATTCGGTTTTCAGTATACTAGAACATTGGCGAAGGATATGATGTATCGGTTCTATTACGTAACGTTCTTCGAAGCAGTATGGACAACCGAGTTCAGCTTCCTTTATAACCGACACCTGACAGCTTGATCTTTTCCCTGGTGACTGATAACCTCAATCGGGAACCTGAAGGGTAGTGCTTCAAAACCCTACAACGGGATTTGGAGTAAGTTTTCCCCAACCCCAAAACTCATACGAATTTGTATGATGAGATCACGTAAGGGGGAAGGGGGAAACTCGGGTTAGTGAAGGTTTGAAACGGGGGCCTTGAACTCATTGAGGGTAATTTATCGGCGTTTAAAACCTAAAGTTTATTCGTATCTGACGGAAACTAGTCGTAGTAACAACGCCCGTTGAAAGGGGTGACAAAGGAAGTGCCCGGCAAAAGACCATTCCACATGAACCAGTATCGAGCTGTAATCGAAAAGAATGCGGATTACTTATACTCTTGTGTCACAATTTGCAAAGAGTAAAGGAGGCCACGGATGTGTCCATACGAGCCACCGAAAGGTAGCTCTCTACTTCCTTTAGAGGACAGAAGAAATATTATGGTGACAGCCTTTATACAAATCGTTTTGGCGTATGGGACAGCCAACACATTGGGGTGGAAAGAGGGTTATAGGCGGATGGAGGAGGGGGGAGGGGGAGGGGGAGGGGGGGAGTGGGAGGGGGAGGACAGGAGGAGGATCTAGAGAGGGGGTAGTGGTGGCGCCGGATTAGTTTTGGCGGCAATCTCTCCAATTTTAAATATGTTCCCGCTCCCTAGCACCTCGAGAATTCCTTACTCCTCCTATTCCCGCCGACCCCCCATACCATCCATCCCACAGCTCATTTTCCCACGGGTGAAAGGATTGTTCAAAACGGTCGAAGAGAGAATATTGACAATAAAAATAACAATGCTTAATTCCAATTCCTCTCCCTCGTTCGACCGTCTTTGACTTCCTCCCTCGGACGGGTAAACAATAGGTTTCACAAACCCTCGCCTCCGAGTTAAACGGGGCGTATCACACCTTGGGACCGGGTTGTCATAGTTCTTTGTATATTTTAACTATATTTTTCGATCTTATATTCCATATATTTTAATTTAATATTATTATTATTATAATAATGTATTTTATTATTATTATAATCAATACACCAGTTCATTTTTTAGATAATTTTTAAATTGAAATTATTATTTAATTTTAATTTATTATAGTTTGCATTTTTTACTTTACTGTTCTAATTTTTTATAGTTGTAGGAAAAAACCATGTATGTATTTCATTAATGGAAATTAAACAAATATTATTGGCCCGTCAATTCCTATTCCACCCTTCAACCCTTAATTTTATTAAGGCCTTCGTATATAAAAGGAGCGCGTAAAAGTACACAACTTATAGTCTTAAACGCGCTAACAGTCATGGCCGCGAACACCAGGTCCCTTCCGACCTGGGCAGTTCTTTAGAACCCGTTCGCTTTTAATTAACCCGCTCGTATTATCATCGAGGGGTTTAGTAACACGTGGCAAGTCAAGTCCTATGGCAAAAATCATTGAAAAATCTTGAACCTTAGAAACGCCATTTCCAATACATTTTATATTGCGGGTATCTGAACAACCCCCCTCGAAAACGCATCCCTCAATAGGTTCCCAAACTTTAAAAGATTCCAAAGGAAATTTTAAAACTCCCTTTGATTACACTGAAAAGGGGCAGACCTGGGGTTAAATAAAGGTATAGTTAGCATACTCGATGATTGGCTTCCTTGAGGCCAGTGATTACAATAAATTTGTCACCCTGGAACAAAAATGCCTTCACAGCGGGACGTCATTCATGCTATTTCAGTTATTAACTTCTTAACGCAAAGAATAGTTTCATTCGGCAAGTTTAGTAGAAGTATAAGCTTTGAATTGCTCACATTATATTCTAATGGAATCAAAAAAATCGTGATTTTCAGTCAAATTTGGAAACTTTAGTTTAGGTCGGTCAGTTTTATTTCGGCCGTCACCAAAAAGCTTCAGCCTTTTTCAGACAATATATAAAAAGGCCCTATCACGTAACCCGCTACGGTTATTTTTGCGTTAGTAGACCTTCGCTGTCCGTCAACCACCTGGAACTGTTACAGCGCCGAACCTAATATTCCTGGGTGAAACGGAAATATCAATAGCTTACCAACCTGGATAAAAGGGAACGAAAACGATTAAAACTGCTAAAAACTTTGTACGGAGATGCACGGGGTGTGCGGGCTACCATTAGTTTCAGACGGGGTGGGACTCCTTTAATTCAGAGTAGCCGAAAAATAATCTGAATAGCCCAATTAAACTTACTCGTGAAAACGTTAAAGAATGTCTGTTCTTACCGTGGGCAAAAGTCTTACACCAAACTGCACAATAAAGTCACTCGAAAAAAATTCCCCATTCCCCGAAGAAAAACTCATATCACCCAAACCGAGAAGTAATAGCGATGCACCGATGTTTAGCTGATATGGTACCCAATTAAGCTTCGGTAAATAAATCAATGGGTTTTAAATATTTGGCTAGTCTTTATTGAACGTGTTTTTCCAGATATCTACAAATTGTTTCCCTTGTAACAAAAAGAAGGGATGGTGTTTACTATGGCGTCGCGTACTTTGGAAGAATGGTTACTCGAATCTAACCGGAATTTTTGGAGGGAATTTTCACGTTTTTGAATAAGCGATGAGGGTATGGGAATATTTATAACCAAACACCGTCAGGGAATATCTAGATAGTAAAAGAATAAAAATTTAAAATTAAAATTATTAGCGTTTATTCGAGAGAAGAGAAATAAAATCCCTCTATAGCGCTGAAAGAGTCATAAGGAACTAATTAAGGGTCGTATATATAGATTATCATCACACATAAGAAATACCTTAAAAATACAATTAACGTCTTGCGCGACATTGTTCAGGAGTTATAATCCATACCCCCCCTATAGAAAGTTTTTGGGTTCGCACGACCACCCCGCAAGAGGTTCAACGGCATTAACGGATAGAGATGACATTGAAACGTCAATTCTTCCGAGCATGTATAAAAAAGGCCTGTTCTCATTAATCCTCCCGCCATTTCGCGCCTTGAATGTTTGGAGACGTTGTAACGTATTGGGCCCGATGGACGGTCGCAAACGCCAATTTTTAGGAGGGGATTACAATTCAAATTCAAAAACTCTGGAAAATTTTTAAAATCCGAATCCGAAAAGTGGATACACAGCGGCAAAAATCCGGTCGTATACTTCTTGGAAGATTTAGCGGGTGAAGAAATAAAGGGCGTATTCTTTTTATCGTGAAGAAATTAATTTCGCACAAAATCTTAATCTCCAGAAACAGTATGATATCACTATTCTGGGAAGGGAGGGAGGGAAAGATAATAAACCTCAATAATTACGTTTCATTGGAAAATGGTTGATCCGAAGTCAATTTCAATTCCCTGGTTGATGAGTTCCAAATCAAATTGTACGGATATGAACGCCGTAAGACAACTCCTTTAATAACGTAAAAATAAAAACTTTAACTTTATTTTATTATCTCTGGTTTTATCACCCAGTTGAAAAGAAGTAAAGGTTCATTTCCCATCTTAAACGGTGGGTTTGGGTGGTATACTCTTCATCGGACAAATTTTTAGAAATTTTCTTTGTGGTAATCTAACTCAAGATAAGAAGTTTATTAAACACTTAAGAAATTGTAGAACGAGAAATTCATCTTGTGTCCTTGAAAACAACGTCCATATCTAAGAAGAAAAATATACTGAAAAGTCGTAAAGGGGGGACTATTCTATCGGTTTTATTGCCTATTGCTGCGAGTTTGGTAGGGAGTCTTTTTAATTGAAAATGAAGGAGTTTTACGTTATCCCTGCCATTACCTATGAGAGGTTAATGAATAGAAAAGAGGTTTGTGATGGTCTCCCTTAATATCCAAAAACCACCTATGCCGGCTATATCGCTCACGGGACCTCCTCCTCCTCCTCCTCCCCCTCCTATAGAAAATGTAGGTGCAGTGACTGGAGGGGAGGAGGTGGTAAACGCCCCCATTACATTGAAAACAATTAAAGGGGACATGACTCGCAAAAAGAGCAATCCCGATTTAACAGGTATTATTCCGATATTTTTTAAAGCAACCCCAAAAGTCATACGTACGGCTTTTGTTAAGCACTTACAAGATTCTAACACGGTTGAATGGAATGAAGAAGGAGATTTAACTCATCCGCTCGCAGGTTATAATATTTTAGATATAGCTCGAGAATTTCAAGGGAAATAAAAAAACCCACGTTGATAATATTTCGAATTATCGCTACTTCATTGAAATGGCGTTGGGGGTTAAAGATTGGATGTTAAGGAATATAGCCATTAAAAAGCAAATCGAAACGTGGCGAAATATGGGGAAAAAGGGAGGAGGAGGGGGAAGAGGAGGAGGAGGAGGAGGAGGGGGTGGGAAGGTGAGGGCGGGACATGCGAAAAACAAGATGGCGAGTGTGTGGGTGGCTTATTAACATTTTAGGAATAATGATATCGGAGCTGTTTAGTCACGTGATACTGATTTTTGATAAAATGAGTCATGCGTGGATGACTTGAAGGATTGTCACATCAAGACGTGAACTCTCGCCATGGCTTCATCAACCTCTTCGCACAAGTTAGTGAAAAACTTGTTAGCTAAATTTAAAAGCTTTGAGGTGTTAGATGAAACGTCGTCGTCTTCGATACACGGTCGGGAAAGTGCTGGAGAAGATGTTTGTGGTATATACTAAGGGGTGTGATGTCAAGAACAGTTAGAAAATATATAGTAGCCGTAGTATGTTTCGTTGAAGTATGTTTTTGAAAAAGCGAATGCGCTATTATTATCGCGTTCGTGTTTGTACAGTTTTTTTCTAATGTATGTATTTGTATGGAATATTAATTCATTCCCCTGTATTTAGGATGGTTATAAATATAAAATAACAATTCCGTCTGTAATTTGATTTTTCAACCTCTTTCAAACTCTGTATAATAAATAAACAAAATTGAAATGTGTACCTTTTGTCCTTGTGTTCGACCACCTAGATTATGACTCAAATTCTATGAAAAATAAAATTTCACGTTGGCGTGAAGTCAGCTGGGACAAATATGGCGATAAGGTCCTCGTTTCTTCATATGTGTGGTGTGTGTGCGTGATTCATCATCAGATAACATTGACTCTGATATGGTTATTGGGGGAGATATCACATGTGGATGAAGTCAGTCGCCAAATATCCTTTTATCATGATACTCTGAATATCTAAGCAGCTGTGTGTATATATATAAACAAAATGTAACGGCTGAGAGAGAGAGAGGGAGAGGGAGGAGGAGGAGGGAGGGAGGGAGGGAGGGAGGGAGGGATGGAGAGAGAGTATATTCGCAATATGCATATATAAATTTAGAGATTTTTTATAGGAGGAGGATGAGGTAAACGTCCCGGTTACTTTGAAAACAATTAAAGGGGACATGAGTCGCAAAAAACAGTGAACTGAGTCTATTTGGGGTCAGGGTGGGGTCAAGTTTTATTCCCGTAGAGTTACGTGACATCACAGGGGTAGAAAAGTGGAGGTCAATTTGGGGTGGGGGTTGAAATGTTGTTTTTTATTCCCTGAGAGTTATGTGACGGTCACAGGGGGTAGGAAAGGTGGGAGTCAATTTGGGGTCAGGGGTTGAAAGAATGGTTTTATTCCCAGAGAGTTAGTGACGTCACAGGGTAGAATAGGAGTCAATTTGGGGTGAGGGGTTGAAATGTTGGTTTTTATTACCGGAGAGTTACGTGACGTAACAGGGGGTAGGAAAGGTGGAGTCAATTTGGGATCGGGGTTGAAAGAATGGTTTTATTCCCAGAGAGTTACGTGACGTCACAGTGGTAGAATAGTGGAGTCAATTGGGGTGAGGGGTTGAATGTTGGTTTTTATTACCGGAGAGTACGTGACGTCACAGGGGTAGGAAAGGTGGAGTCAATTTGGGTCGGGGGTTGAAAGAATGGTTTTATTTATTCCCAGAGAGTTACGTGACGTCCACACAGGGGGTAGGAAAGGTGGAGTCAATTTGGGGTCAGGGGTTGAAAAGAATGGTTTTATTCCCAGAGAGTTACGTGACGTCACAGGGTAGATAGTGGAGTCAATTTGGGGTGAGGGCTTGAAATGTTTGGTTTTTATTCCCTTATAGTTTATGTGACGTCACAGGGGTAGAAAACGTGGAGTCGAAGTTTTTGGGGTTAGGGGAGGGCCACGCCCCCCTAATATGAGCTCATGTACGTACATAGCTTGTAGACAAATTGGAGTCCAATTTTGGGGGCAGGGGTGGACGCCCCCCAGAATAGTAGGGTGAAAGATGGTTTTATTCCCTTATAGTTATGACGCAGGGGTAAAAGTGGAGTCAATTGGGGTAGGGGAGGCCAGCCCCCCTAATATGAGCTCATGTGTACTGAGCTTGTAAGACAAATGGAGTCAATTATGAGCTCATTACGTACATGAACTTGATCATACATAAGTCAATTATAGCTCTACGTCATGAGCTTATAATACAAATGGAGTCAATTTGGGGTCAGGGGTGGCCACGCCCCCCAGAATAGTGGAGGGTTGAAAGATGGTTTTATTCCCTTATAGTTATGTGTTGTACAGTGGGGTAGAAAAGTGGAGTCGATTTGGGGTTAGGGGAGGCCACGCCCCCCTAATATGAGCTCATGTACGTACATGAGCTTGTAAGACAAATGGAGTCAATTATGAGCTCATGTACGTACATGAACTTATCATACATATGGAGTCAATTATGAGCTCATGTACGTCATGAGCTTATAATACAAATGGAGTCAATTTGGGGTCAGGGGTGGCCACGCCCCCCAGAATAGTGGAGTCTATATGGGGTCAGGGTGGCCACACACCCCCCAGACAAGTGGAGTCTATATAGGGGTCAGGGTGGCCACACCCCTTTTGGGGTTTTGGGGGTTGTACCGCCCCTTTTGTTTTTAGGCCTGCACGTACGTACATGAGCCAATCAGGAGGGGGAGGGGGTAGCCACGCCCCTTGGGGGGGGGTGGGGGGCGGGGGGCGGGGCTAGAAAAGTGGAGTCTATATGGGGTCTTTTCCTCTACTATTAACTGAGTATAGCTGATGGAAACGGTCAAACCTGGTCTACAAGAAACTCTTCGGTGTGACAGAGTATGGTTACCACCCGAAGAATCTGTTGAAGGCCCAGTTTTACTCTCCTCCTTTTACTGCGGAATAGATAGAATGGATTTAATATAAATCACAGAGACCGTCAAACAAGGCTTACAAGAAACTCCACGGTATGAGAGTAAGTTGCCACCTAGTAGAATTTGCTGTAGACCTAGTTTTACTCTGTTTTACGGTGACGTCATGTCACCCCTTACAGGTGGGAAGATTTAGTTTGGGTCACACAGAGTATTAGGGACAGTAAGATCGTACTGGAAATGGAATATTACAGAGTGAGGTTTCCAACTCGTAGAGTTCGTTGTAGGCCTAATTTTACTCTCTACCTTACCGAGAGTTATAGCAGGCTGTGACAACTCCTTAACCCTCTCAGTAAAACAGATTGAATAGATTCATTATAGGTTAGAAAGTATTAGAGAGAAAGATCGTATAGCCAACAGAATATCAAAGCCTGGAACAGGTCTTGAACTTTGAGTAAGGGAAAACCACTCGAGGTACTGACCTGGAAGGGACCGGCCAAGCTCAGGTTAATTAATTACCCTTACACCAGGAAAATTTAATCTAGAAAGGCGCCATAGTATGTCGCAGCTTTGAAGTGTGTGTTGCAATAAAGTGCAACGATCTAAAATCGGTATTTAATAGCATAAGGAAAGGCTATGTTGCAAAAAAAAACTATTTCTTTCAGCAGGAATGAAAATCTTCAATTTCTTTGATCATTTTTGCTTTTAGTAAAGCGTTTTGCTGAAACACAAAATTGAATTAACAATAAAACAAAACCGTATTTGGTTTAAATCGCATTTTTACAGACTTTCAAGATAACAATAAAATATGAAAGGATACAAAATAAATTAGATACAAAATACAAGATATATTATATATATATATATATATATATATATATATATATATATATATATATATATATATATATATATATGTGTGTGTGTGTGTGTGTGTGTGTGTGTGTGTGTGTGTGTGTGTAATATAAATATGTATATATGAGCATAAGTAAATAAATATATATATTTATATTTATTATATAATTATATATATATATATTATTTATTATATATATATATATATATATATATATATATATATATATATATATATTTATATGTGTGTGTGTGTGTGTGTGTGTACGTATGTATATATATATATAAATGTATGAATGGAAAAGAGTTATTATTATTATTGCTGAGTGATTGCAAATTATGTAGACAAATAAGAGTAACAGGAAAGGTACAGAGAGAGAGAGAGAGAGAGAGAGAGAGAGAGAGAGAGAGAGATCACCGACATGCAATAATAATTCACCTCTCCACTTTTAAAAGAAAAATAAAAAAAATTCCCCCATACCCATCTGCGTAAAATCCGTTAAACCGTAAACCAAACAAACAAAAAACACTTTCCAGCTGTTGTTGTCTAATGCGTACACGCCGCTGGAATCCTGGAATCCTCAACAAAAACTGGAAAACTCTGGATGATCCAGAACTGGAAAGTGCCGGCAAAGTTCGAGAGGGACTTTCCATAAAGTTAATCTTCGAAGTTTCGCTGGAAAAAAAAAAGAAACCGAGGCACTTTGTTAAAACGTAAAGCTACTGCTGCTGCTGGATTCCAGCTTCCTGGAAAGGGCGGACTGGAACATGGCCTCTGGAAGCCCCTGGAACATGGATTCTGGAAGCGCAGGGTCAGTGAGTGAGTGCCTGGAATGCCACTGGAAATTGAGGTGTGTGACCCAGGGAGCGCAGTGTTGCCAGTCTCGTTTCTTGACCGACTAACGCTCTCGTGGAAGATATTCCTTTATATTACTGAATTCTCTTCATTTATCTTCAAAGATGGCCTTAGTACTTGTAGACTACACGCTTCTATAGATGTAAAAGGCCTGACGTTACGAGACGCTATTGCCATGGCCCTAATAATGGCAAAATTTTTCATAGGCATCCATTCCTCAAAGGTAAGCACAAGAAAGTTTTGGGTTGTTCATGCTGGCAACACTGATCTGACGTAAACAGGTAATGACAATGGAGGCGATAAACATCGATCTCGATAAGAGCAAAAATGTTGGAACGAGAAGACACTAAACATAAGGAGTCTTCCGAAGACTGGCAGTAAAATAGAAAATGCACATCAGAGGGTAACGCCGATTAATAAAAGTAATGATAATAAGAATAATCAGAATAATAACAATCATATTGGTGAAAAAGCCACATGTAAGTATACAATTGTATAATATATATATATATATATATATATGTGTGTGTGTGTGTGTGTGTGTGTGTGGTGTATGTGTGTGTGTGTGTGTATTACTACGAGGACCTCATTAAAATTGGATGGTATCTAGCAGAGTTATTTACTCAAAAATGTTACAAGCTTTCAAGGACAAGCAGTCCTCATTATCAAGAATCCAAGAAATGACCGAAGAGGTAGGCCAGCTGTATTTATATATAAGTGTGGTGGCTTCTTGATCTTTCAATTACACTGCTTCTCCTGTTTGGCTCCGCACTCGTGACCTTTCTCTGCCCACGGCACGTTCTTCCAGGTGTTCGTGTCTCTAGTACTATAGTACTATGCTGTCTTCGAATCGATTCCCGGTGTTGCCTGCCATGACATTATTAGCGCATGTTATAAAGGTATTCTCTACAATCAATCTTGCTGTTTTGTTAGTATTCCTGTAGGTAAAATTCATTATTACCCAGTCTATTTTTGCCGAAGTCTGATTGTAGTGTATAATGTTTTGTATGTATTGCTTGCTTCGCTCTTTGCAAGATTTTCCTTGATTTTGGTCAGGGCTTCCCTTACTTTTTTACTGAAATTGCATTGACTCCTTATGTCCAGTTTTTTTGTTGCAAGCCTCGTAAGTAATTTCATCATTTAACAGTTGCTCTAACTTTTTCTCCTCATCTATGGCATCCGTTACTACTTCTGCTCACCCCTTTGTCTGCCTTACAAATCTTTATGTCCTTGTATTTGCCTAGTCTATAAACGGCCTTACTTAACCTCTCCGGAAACACGAATCTATTCGCTTACCACCCGCCCCCCCCCCCACCCCCTCCCCCCCCCCCGACCCCCCCCCCCGGTCCCGCCCAACTCCCCGCCCTCAT
The DNA here is from genome assembly GCF_015104395.2 of Macrobrachium nipponense. Classification (NCBI taxonomy): domain Eukaryota; kingdom Metazoa; phylum Arthropoda; class Malacostraca; order Decapoda; family Palaemonidae; genus Macrobrachium; species Macrobrachium nipponense. Next base: position 7,057,948 of record NC_087219.1, on the reverse strand, counting down.
GGACCCCCTACAAAAAGCAGCTTCATCCCCATATTTGTTCTTATCTAGTTCCCTTAAGCTCTACGCATCTCAATGAAATCGTGATTATCGTTCCCCATGCCCAAATTAAGACCGTATCCTAACACTAGAACAATTGTTAAACGATGAAATTACTTTCAAGGCTTGCGACAAAAAACCAGACATAACGGGGTTGCAAAACAAGTTCTGACCAAAATCCAGGGCAAAACCAAAAGAAAATAATTAGAAATGAAATTGAAATCAGGGAAAAGCCCAGAGTTAACATATAGTATATATATATGGTAGTCCCAAGATACACAAGAAAGGTTGCCAGCTGAGACCGATCGTGACATCGGCGAGATTACCGCAGAGGAGGCAGGAGGAATTTCTTTCCACCATAATGGAAACATGGGTGGTTTAGTATCTGAAGGGCATCTAAAACATTACATAAATCTCATCGATGAAATATCTAAAATTAACGTAAAAGATTCTAAATTTACCAGTTTCGATACAAGTTCCCTGTCCACTAACGTACCAGTCAAGAAGACGATGGAAATAATAAAAGAAGAACATGGAGGAAGGGGCTTATACGCGTGACTTGGATCATGACGTTTTGTTAAAATTGTTGACGGTTAAGTGGGGTGAAAACCATTACATGCACAAAATGGCTTGTCTATGGGTTCGAGTCTTTCACCGATCCTAGCTAATATTTTCATGGGATAGTTTGAAATGGAAGAGGAGGACAAATTAAACAAAGGAAACTTAAGAATCCTAAAATGGGTAAGATACGTAGATGATATCATGATCATTTACAAGGGAGAAAGGGAAGGTCTATACAAGTCCCTAGAAAACAGAAATAAATTAAACCAACAAATCAAGTTCGTTATAGAAGAGGAGAAGGAGGAGGGAGAAATTCCTTTCTTGGATGTACTGGTAAAGAGGGAAGGGGAAAATATGAAGTTCAAAGATAACAGGAAGAAGAGACACACTAATCTATACATATATACTAAGTTCTCTAACCATAAGAAAGAAATTAAAATGGGAGTAATGACAGGGCTGGCCATTAGGGCTTATAGGATTAGCAGTTGCGAATTCTTAGATGAAGAGCTGGAATACCTAAGGGAGAGCTTTAGGAGATTAGGATACCCTAAGTACTGGTGGGAGCGGTCACACATTAAGGCAAGAAAAAAACTATTTTGGGGAAGGGAAGAGAGAGAAAGGGAAGAAAATAATTACAGTCCCGTACAACAACTCTATTGCACCCATCGACAGGAAACTAGATAACTTCAATTAATAGATAGCTACAAAAACACGATTAGGAATAAAGTAGTTAGAAATAGAAAGCCGGTAGAGGGGGAAGAGGTAACGGTGGGGGTGGGGGTGGGGGTAAGGGTGGGTTATATGTGGCAGCGTCTCTAAACTGTGAAGAACGGTACTGGGGCGAGAACGGAAAATCTAGTAAATAGCGAAGCAAGCAACAGATACAGAACATTAGACACTACAATCAGACGTCGGCAATTGCCAAACACTGTTGAGAAAAAGACCAAAGAATAAACTGGGAAAACATGAATTTTATTGTACAGGAATACTAACAAAACAGCGAGACTGATAATAGAGAATGCCTCTATAACATGCGCTAACAATTTCATGGCAAGCAGGCATCTACAACAGAAGACACGAACGCCTGGAACAGCATATGCCGTGGGCAGAGAAAGGTCACGAGGGCGGAGCCAAACAGGAGAAACAGGGTAACTAAAAGATCAAGAAGCCACCACACTCATATTAATGCAGCTGGCCTCCCACCTCTTCGGTCATTTCTTGGATACTTGATAATGAGGACTGGTTGCCCTTGAAAGCTTGTAACTTTTTGAATAAATAACTCTGCTGTAATGTTTCCAAAATGACCAGACCTCTCTGGCGGGGCTGTTTGAGTCCTCCCACTTCTGTTTAATCTCTACATATCTGCCAAATTTATAACATCAGAAAGATAAAACCATTTCTCCCATTACAGATATCAAATATAATATCTTTTCCGTTACACATAATTCTAAATCAAATCACTTACATAGGTTCGCGATTGACAAAGTTTTTTGTGCAATAACAAGAAACGGAATCAGATTTTCTATCGACATGGCAACCCATTTTGGTGCTATTGCTAAAATTTCAAATAGCTCCATGTGTGTTTAAATCCACGGATAAGCCGCTTAGATTCCCTCCAGGGAGCACTTTCCGTGGGCAGGGTATATGTCTGGAGGCAGTTCTCCTTTCTACAAATATCTTGATTTTTTAATATCGTAGGTATAGAATAAATTGGTGAGCAAGGCAATATGAAATAAAGCACAAAAGAGTAAGTTTGATGATTGAGAAAATAAACAATCGTATAGACAGATCTCTCTCTCTCTCTCTCTCTCTGACAAAATAATAGATAGGAAACAATGGCTGAATATTGCTTGAATATGATATAGCAACAAAGTTTTGGCCTGACTGAAGTGTAGAGTGACTTTGACACCGACTTACAAGTCATTCCTGGTCATCTCACAGCCATGGATAGACATCAACTTCACAGCCGAGAAAAAGCAATCGTATACAAAATAAATTGGTATTTTCTTGATGAAAAGGAGAATGGAGGAGGTCCTATGTTATCCCATAAAAAAGCTCTCGTTCGGAGCGCTGTAAGATTTAGAAGAGAGAGAGAGATTGAGAGCAGGGCGGGAATAGGAAGGAGATTAAAGTACCTGGAAATGAAAAGCCCCTATAATCTTATAATTATAGTCCCAGGGGTTGTCTCAGTCATTCAAAGGTCTGTCACACGTGTCAGTTGTTGTTTTTGTAAAATTGGCAGAAGGGCAGATCTACAAATGCCACGCCAGACTATAGATACCATCCAGTTTTA